>NC_141914.1:35092069-35243585 GCF_057802395.1 Ceratotherium simum simum | reverse complement strand
TGCTAAGTCTGAGCAGGGACCCATCCAGCCTCCTGAGGCTCTGTGCCTCTTCTGTAACCCAGGGATGTCTTGTAGGAGGTGTTTGCTGCCCATGAAAGTAAAAAGTAGAGCTATCTCCCTTTCTCTCTTTTGCTTTCTTCCTCCTAATTCCACATACTTCTATTTCCTGACCTCAGCACAGTGCAGATACCTCTACTCTACCTTGGGGAGGACCCTTGGAGGTCAGAGGAATTCTCAGGTTCTCCCTCATAGCTTACTGTGTGGTAGAAGGGGTCTGATGCCAAGTGGATGGAGAGCCCCATGAGTTCTTTGTAGATTGCTGCCAGATGTTGACCCTTGGTTAACAGAGTGCGTGCTTGTTCTCTGCTCTGATCCCAGTATTCATCTGGAAGTCAGTGAACCTCCGGATCCTTTGGATGCCATGGCAAATTAGGCATAGTCCCTGACCTTGAGAAGCTTAATAGTCTAGTTGGAGAGAAAGATACACACATGAGAACTACACATTAGAAAGGTACTGTTTACAACACACATTTGTTAATCAGTGGATATCTTTCAGCCCTCCTATTAAGTGCTTGGGAAATCGAGGTAAGTTAGAGCCTCAGATCTCATGGCGCTTAGATGAAAGGTTTGGAGAGTAGAAAGAATTGGGAACATTGGGGGAGGTTTCCAGGAGGAAGGGATCTGATCTGAGAACTTCTCAGTGAGCCATAGAGCCAACCCCTTAGGCTTGGTAGGTTGGGCCTGTGGACATAGATTGGCCCACTAGGGGTGGACAGGTTCTGAGGGCGGATGTAGCCCTTAGCAGAATACAGCTGGGCAGGTAAGGAGTCTCTCACCTTCTATGTGTGGTTCAGTCTCCAGTTCATTTCCTATCAATATGCTGCTGCTGAAAGTGCTACGTTACTTCGACCTACATTATTTCCATGGTCAACTCTGTGTGGCCAGAGCATGCCTGGTTATATATCACTAAGCTGGAAAGCATCTCTACATCCTGGGGGACAAGGGTTCTTTTCAAGAGTTCCTGATAGCAAATCTCTTATAGTCTACTTCCTAGGCCTCATGAAAAATAGTGGAGCTGAATAGGGGTCATTAAAATAATCCAGGGCTGGGCCTCTCAAATTTGGATGCTACCTTCATTATCTATTACTGCATAACAAATTACCCCAAACTTAATTCCTTAAAACAAGAAACATTTATTATCTCACAGTTTCTGTGAGTCAAGAATCTGGGGGCAGCTTTGATGACTACCTCAAGGTCTCTCCTGAGGTTGCAGTCCAGGTGTCTACTGGACCAGCAATCTCATCTGAAGGCTCAGCTGGGGAGGACCCACTACCAAGCTCACTCACATGATTGTTGGCAGGATTCAGTTCTTTGTGGATATTGGACTGAGGGCTTCAGTTCCTTGCTGACTGTTGGCTGGAGGCTGTCCTCAGTTCCTTGCTATGTGGCCCTCTCCATGGGGCAGCTCACAACATGGCAACTGGCTTCCCTCAGAGCAAGTGAGCAAGAGAGAGTCCCTTGGATGCAAGCCACAGCCTTTTTGTAATCTAATCCTGAAGTGACAGACCATTCCTTCTGCCTCATTCTATTTGCTAAAAGCAAGTCACTAAATCCAGCCCACACTTAAAGGGAGGGATTGCATAAGGGCATGAATATCAGGAGGTGGAGTTATAGGGGGCCATCTTAGGGGCTGCCTACCATAGATACCCTAGGTTACATGGTATGTGCTAAGGTGGGAGTAGGAATTACACAGAGCCACTGAATAAACTCAACACACCTCTGTGGATCAATTTTACTTGAAGGCTTTTTTGGGGAAAACTCCATTTAAAATCTGAATATAAGCGTTAATATATATAATTGCACAGAATGCAAAACTGGCATGGCCTTTCAGGGGAAAAACACAAGTTTTCAACTACTGCTCCCATACTCTACATTTTACCTTCCTTAGCAGTTAGAGATGCTTTGATGGAAATGTTTGAATGTTCTTGCTTGAGCTCTTTGCTTGTACGGGTGAGACACCAAGACTGGAGAGGAGACAGACTCTTCCAGGGCTGTGGAGCCATGGGTAGCCATGGGAGGAACCATCTAAAACACCTTTGACTCTGGTCCAATGCTTCCCCTTTATCTGTCCTCCCAGTCTCTGCTTCAGAATCAGTCTATACAACTGGTAGGCATCTCTTATCTGCTTTTTGCAGCCTCTATCCTGTCCCAGAAACAGATTGGGGAAAATAGGTCAAAATTTGGAGTCCTGGGCCGGCCCTGTGGCTTAGCGGTTAAGTGCGTGCTCCGCTACTGGCGGCCCGGGTTCGGATCCTGGGCGCGCACTGATGCACCGCTTCTCCGGCCATGCTGAGGCCACGTCCCACATACAGCAACTAGAAGGATGTGCAGCTATGACACAACTATCTACTGGGGCTTTGGGGGAAAATAAATTGAAAAAAAAAAAATTTGGAGTCCTGAGCCTTGATATTGTCCCTTTAGTTAAATTTCAGGGTCTGTGTCTCCTGTTGAGTCATGCTGTGTCCTGAAAAGTTGCATAAATCGGTATTACTTGGCTCAGACAGTGTGTCTCTGCAGTTATGAATAACATTTGTATTAAGAAGTGAGCCAATACACAACATTACTGTGAGACTGACAGAATCAGACATAAAACCTCAGCCAATACCTTCTGTCTGGCAGAAAGTTCTTTTCCAGGGCATCCGTTTCTTCTCCCCACCAAAATAGTCTTTTTATAAAACCAAGCTCGGCAGTACATTTTATAGAAGATGACAGGTTCCTTTAGAGTCTACCTTAACATTCCTAAAAAATTAATGGAAATGGGAGATGTAAAATTATGATCAAGCTCTTTAGTAGCCCTACAGCCAAAATAAGGAAATCCAGCTTTAGTCATTGCCACTGTCACTGGCCAGAATGTTAATACTCCCCCAGCTCCGTTGCCCCTTTTGACTCTCAATATTTTTATACTTTTAGTGCTTTCAAAGTGTTTCTTATTATTTAATTTTTATTGAAAGTCCATAGTAGGAAATAGTTTTAATTAGATGAAGGCAACATGGTAAATTAGAATTTGGAGTACCAAGACTTCTAGGTGTTAGTTGTGTAATCTTACCTCAGTCACTTAATCATTTTTAAACTGGGTTCCATATCTGAAAAAAAATGGGGTGAATAGTGCCTACCTCACAGATTCTTTTGTGCTCACAAAGTGGTGTAATGTATATAAAGTGCCTATTGAGTATGGTACTTAGTACGTAGTTGGTGCCCATTCAAGTTAGTTTCCGATCTCCTTTGCTAGAAACCACTCTCAGTTCTTTTCTTATCTCAGTGTCCCCACTTTGTACTCAACTGGGACTAGACCTGCAGCATTTGCATATCAGTCACCCAGATTTCATGTTTTCCTGAATAAACTAAAAGCCTTAACATTTATAATTTTGCTCAATGGCTCCCAAGACATGAATACAGACACCATAATATGCTCACGTTGTCTGGTATTTGGAAATATAGTAGTTCTGGGAACAAAATATTCGTGCACTATGTTTCATGAGGAAGGCCTTTTGGGCATTCCTACTTGAAAAGTGTTGGTTTTCAAGACAAGATTGTCTAGGGTGAGCTCCACTCAGCTGCCATCAGCTGCCTTGTCCTTTGTAAATGGAAGCTTCGCTGGAACGTGCCCAGCACTGACCCTCTTTGGTTCCTCTTTGGACTTCTTTAGGATGACATCACCTCACCCTGCTTCAATGGTGACTGGCTTGAGTTATATCAGTTATTAAAAATGATCTAATATTTTCCTTTTAAATCTAGGGCCCTGGCTCATTCTATGATTAAGCTAGTGATTTATTTATAATATGGTACGAGACGGCTGCAGCCACTCTATGATGTAATCTAAGAATGACATGAAAACAAAATAGGCTTTTACATAATGAAAGTGTTCCTGTAATACAGTTTATAGCAAGGCTATTTTTTCATTGAGGATAGAGATACATTCTCTGTTTCCCTCCACTCTTTTCTTGTCTTCTTTTCCCATTTATGAGTCTTAAGGCCTTTAAGTCAATTAAAAAAAAAAATCAGCCTTTAAAACAAGACTCTGGTTTACTCTTCTAATCTTGTCTTGTCATCTTCTGTATCTCTCCTCCCCCCACGGCACTCTATGGCTTCTGTTATGGCTACTGCTCTGCTTAGCAGCCCACAGCCTCCTCTCAGCACACAAAGTCTTCACCTTTCCTTTGCTTATGCTGTTCCTTCTACTGGAAATGCTTCCCAATCCTGAATTTTCTTCTGCTAAAGACGGATATACCACACTGGTTGCTACAGATCGCCGATGTCTTCAGGCCAGCTCAAATGCACTTCTGCCTCCAGGCCTTCTCTGAAGCTTCTGCCCCCTACTCAGATTGCCTTTATCTTTATTTCTTATAGAATTTAATATGATTGCAAGCTCCTCATCTCCGCTGCAGCGGATGTTTACAGAATATCAGAGTTAGAAGAGAAGTGATTGAGGAGAATGGGGGAAGGGGCCTTTGTAGTTCCAGTTCTGTCCGGAGACTACGCTGAGACCTGGGAAGTTCGTGGCCTGTCTTTCAGCTTCAGTTTTCCTCATCTGAAGAATGAGTGGTTTTGCTTTCATTTCATTTGGCCACATGATGTATTGGTAGTGGCTCCTTGAGATGCTGTGTTGAGAAGGATTCTGAAGCTGTATCCTGATGGAGTAGGAAGGAGTCCATGATCATTTAGCAGTATCTGCCGTGGCTATGGGTGGGGAAGGGAGCATGGAAGCATGCAAGAGGTCTCTTGGCTATTTTTAGACTAGATGATTTAGATTTCTTTTTGTTTTACCTTCTGGGATATTTTGATTTGCTGACTTTAAGTGTCATGCCCGAGGTCACGTGGCAAGCAGTGGCTAGAACCCAATTCTCAGGTGTAGAGATGGTTAAAAACTACCTATTCTAGGGGCCGGCCCGGTGGCGCAAGTGGTTAAGTGCGTGCGCTCTGCTGCAGCGGCCCGGGGTTCACTGGTTCGGATCCCCGGCGTGCACCGACGCACTGCTTGGCAAGCCATACTATGGCAGCGTCCCATATAAAGTAGAGGAAGGTGGGCACGGATGTTAGCCTAGGGCCAGTCTTCCTCAGCAAAAAAAGGAGGAGGATTGGCAGATGTTAGCCGAGGGCTGATCTCCTCACAAGAAAAAAAAACCAAAAAACTACTTATTTTAATCTCACATTTATCCATGCAGGCTGGCTGTGGGAGTTGGGAAGCTGGGACGAATGGGACTACAGGGGCTGTGGTTTATTGGAGGCACAAGACTCCCGAAGTTCTGTATGTCCTTGAGCTGGAGTGGGGTCAGGAGATGTCTTTCACCTCTTTGTCTGCTTTGCTTTCAAGGAGTTATAATGTTCGCGCTATTCTAACTTATGAAGTTGGCATTTCAAGGTCAAGGTAAAAAAGTTAAGTGACTCTGCAATGGCCTTATTGGGTCAGGGCTCACAGAGTTAACCCATGAATCCTTTGATCCTCTTTGCCCCTCCCCTCGACCCCAGGAAAAATGCTTAGATCTCAGCAGAGTGCTGAATTTCTTGAGCAGTAGGTCAGGTCCAAAAAAAAAAAAAAGGTCCTGGAACAGTGAGAGACAGAGAGAGAGGAGGGAAAGGAAGAGGGCAGTTTAGATGGCACTGGAAACCAGAACCTTTGAGGGGTGAATGAAAGAGTTGGAAGTGGTTAGTGTGGAGAAGAGAGAAAGGGGGTGGAGGAGGAGAGAGCAGAGTGCGACTCTGCCATGGAAGAGGGCACAAACTTGCTCTTTGTGACCTCAGAAAGAGTTCTGGGAGTAGTGGATGGAAGCAACATAAAGATAGTGTGAGGAAGAACCTCAGTATCAAGAGCAGACCACAAGTAGGATGTGCCATTTCGAGGGGTCTGAGTTCTCCATCGCTGCAGGTATTAGGTAGCGGCTGATACTGACGGGTCCTTTGTAGAAGGGATAAGAAGTTGGACTGGATGCCCTTTATGGTCCTCCTTGTCCTGAGAGTCTGGAATTTTCTGAAGACACGTTTTGTGTGCATTTAAATAATTTCTATTTTAAAATGAGGGCTTTGTGGAGCAAAGTGATTCTTTCTTTCTCTATGATCTTGGCACGCATAAATGCTGACTTATCTTGGGCAATCTTTTCTCCCACTTAGCATTATTGATGAAGGAATGGAGGCTAACTGAGGATGTCTTAGTACTTTTTTGTACTGAATGTATTTTTGAAGATGGTTTCTGTGCTTCTTTTCAAGATAGTTCCAGAGAATTCATGTTCTGTTGGTCTCCCTCAATCCCCCCCGCCATTGTCAGCAGTTTGCTTTTTCTGTACCATCAGAGTGCTTTGTTTATACATGCAGTAGAACATTCAATTCTTTGTTCTGCTATATAAGCAGATTTCAGTCTTCCTTCTCCACTAGATTATAGAAGCTTCTTAATAGCATGAATCCTGTCTTATTCCACAAGAGGACCTATGGTGCCTACTGTAGTGGTTTGCAAATAATGATGACTCATTGACTTAACAGCTGTTTATTGAGCACCTACTGTGTGCTAGACACTTGGAAATAGAACTGTGAACAAAATTATACAAACCTTCTATTTGATGGCGGCAGACAAAACACAAATTAATGAGTAAATATATAATATTTAGGTTGTAATCTATTTTCAGAAGAAAAATAAAGCAGGTTAAGGGCACAGAGGGTGGAGAAGAGAGATTTCAATTCATTGGTCTGAGAAGATCTTACTGATAAATCACGCGTGAGGGGGAACCTGAATGAAGTGAGGCAGTCAGCCACAGATAAGAGGAGGAAGAATGTTTCGGGCTGAGAGAAAGTATTTGCAAGGGCTCTGAGGCCGAAGCGTGCTTGGTACATTCCAGAAAAGTGAGAAGGCCAGTGTGGCTGGAGTGGAGTGACCGAGGTGAAGAGTGTAGGAGAGGAAGTCATTCATGGTCATAAAAATAGTTGCAACAACAAATATTTCTTAAGCACATGTTAAAGATGATCAGAAAAAAAAAATTAACTTTGTGATTTAAAGAATCTGCAGGAATCTAACACAAGTATGACAAAAGGTATTTCTGGTTTTCAGCTTTAAGATACGGGGCAGTGGATGGGGAACTGGGACAGTAGCGGTGGGCGGCTCAGAACAAGTCCGATTGCGGAGGGTACCGGTTTCTCTCCTATCTGTCACCCTCCGTGACGGAGGACCCTCCTTTCCGATTCTCTGCTCCTGTGACAGTCACACCTGCAGGGAGGCTGGGGCCCCGCGTGCAAATGGGCAATTGCATGCCTAATCACCCATTCAGGCAGCCACTTATTTGTTTTCCACATGCAAATATGGGTTTTTTGCAGATGGATTTAATATATTTGTTGCTTCCCCATTTTATTTAAAACAAAACAAACGACCAACCATGTCAGTCGAGGGCAACAAATAGAAACAAGAGTATTACAGTCTTTGCTGTTCGTGCCGATTACACGGCTGAAAGGGATCCTAGGCAAATGAGCCTTCTCTGCGCTCAATTTTATTTTTTACTTTATATTACTCCTTCTTACTATCATTATTGGTTAAAAAAAGGTATTAAAGAGGGATGTGGTATTATTTTCTTTAAATCATTTTCTCAATATTTCAGGCTCCATATTTTTACTGTGTGGTTTCGAGTTCCACCGTTTTAGTGTCTGAACTTCTGGCCCATTGTAAAAAAAACAAAAGGGCATCATGGAATCTCCAAAGGCCCTTGGCAGGTGGTGCCTACAACTTCTTTAGCCTGGAACTAAACAAATAAACAAACACAAATTAGAAGTATTTGCCCCTATTGATGTGCTATTATTATTTATTGTGTAAGATCATGCAAAAAGTCACTTCCATTTATCTGGGAGCCCGTGGGTAAACACCAGTACCAGATAGAGGGCTTTGGTGGGTGTTTGCTTTGATTTCTAATGAAATTTCAGAGCTCTAGAGGAGGATGTCAGAATTGGTAGACACTCTGGCATTTATTATATCTCAAACACCTCACTTTAAAGTTAGGGAAACTGAGGCCCAGAGAGGTAAAATGACTTGTTCAAGGTCTCAGAGAGTAAGAGGTGGAGATTGGACCTGAGCAGCTGGGACCCTGGCAGATGGCTGCCTCTGTGGCCTGGGGTGATGGAGACACTGCTGGAACCCACAGAGGATCTCATCTCAAGGTGAGGTCTATATGTCGGTGATGTCTGTGTGTCTCATTTTTTTCTCATAAGCTAATTTAAAAGTCTTTCTGGTATCAAATGTTAGAGAAGCAGTGATGAGGAATATGGGTAGGAATTGCTGGTAGCTGTGTAACAAGGTTGTAGACTTGGTAGGAAGTGAGAGTTGGGGGTGAGAGTGTGTGTGTGTGTCTGTGTGTGAGTGCATGAGACAGAGAGGGTGGAGTGGAGATGGACAAACTAAGGGGGAGAGGGCAGACCACTTGGCAGTAGGAACTTCATAATTAGGCACAGAATTTCTGAGCCAGAAGGAAGTCTAACACTAATTGAATTTGACTTCTTTATTTTGGAGAAAAAGAAACTGATGTCCAGAGTGGTTGAGAGCCTTGCCCCAAATCATCCAACTTTAATTGAGTAGTTAGAATATCAAACCAGCAACATCCTTTGATAGAAACTTTTATTTGGAAAAGTACAAATCATCACTATTAAATCGTGTTTACTGGTCAACAGTAGGGCTGCTCATGTGAGATGAAGTGTCTGCCTTCTTTGGGGTTCTTTCCTCAGACGTGGTTTTGGCAGGGGGAGACGTCAGGGGCTGTCAGAGCTCCAAGCGCAGGACTTCTCTGTCCTAGCAGACATGACAGACACATAATCAGACATGAGATGAACACTTAGTTAACCGGCCTCCCCACTTGCTGGCTCACAAATGATCCTCTGAAAAAGTTAGGTTTGGAGATCAAGGCCAGTTAAGTAACATTTTGTGGATCTGTTGTATGTTCTTAAATGTAGGACTCTTTCACTTTTAAATGTAGAATGTTAAGACACTGGATTATAGGGTATGTATGCAAAGTCCTAGTTGATATTTTTGGACGTAGCCTGAGAGCAGGAAGGTCCATATGTATGAAATGGGCAAACTTTTGTCAGAAATATATCGGGAGAGGGTTACCATTCTGTGTAGTGGCTTTGAGAATGATAAATGGTCCTGAGGACAGCCTTGATGCTGAAGGCCTCCAGCAGCAGAGAGTGGTGAGTGAGTACAAGACTACAGATATAGCATGAATTCAACCTGCTGTGTCTGCCGTCTGTGCAGGGGCCTCGCTGCAGCCGTGTGCCCTGAAGTACATGCTGTCCATTTCTCCCACTGATACAGCATGGCTTGATATAAATGCTTCCCACCACGTGCTGGGCAATCTCAGACACCAGTGGCAGCCTCTGTGTCCCTGTGAGACACAGCATGTCAGGGGTTTGTGTCTACGTACTTGTTCGCCATGTTTTTTTTTCTCCTCCCCTCCCATCCTCACCCACCTCCCCCAAGGACCAAAAAATCATCAGAATTATTTGCAAGTTCATTTATGTTGATTTGTTTGTATTTTTTAACTAATTCGTTTCCTGTTCATGTCCGTCATTAATTCACTTTCTGTGAGACCATGTTATAATATACTTGAGTTCTCTTTGGCTCTGTGATTTCTTTTCTTTTTTCTTTTACTTAAAAAAAGTATTATTCTTGTCTCCTCGATCTTCCAGCTTTCTCGTCTGTGCAGACAATCTATTTTTGAAGAATCTTCAGGGAGTTATTGACTTTGTTAGAACTACTACTGTAGAAGCAATTCAGATGACAGAATCCCACATTTAACTTGCTTTTCTAGAAACTATTTTTCCTTTAGTTTCAAGGAAGTAGTGGTGGTGAATAGGGCATTCTGAAAATAAGAAAAACATGCCAAACGAGTTGCTGATTTCCAGCGAGGCCCATGGAAGAAAGGTTTTGATTTCAGTGACCTCTCTGCTTGTTGGAAAACTCTAGGCTGGTGGATTTCATGATCCTGAGACTGCAAGTGCTCTCGAGTTACAGTGAGAGATGAGAGTAAACCGCAGGGTAGAGGATGCTCCCTTATTGGGCTCGGGGGTGTTAATGAAGACATGCCGTCCTTTGGCACTAAGACACATCGTTTCTTCCAGTTGGGTAATGTTTAAGGACTGGCTCCATCAAATCCCCAAATATGTGGAGCACTTAAGGAATGCAGAGCTTTTACAGAGTTAGTCTGAACATGGGTCAAGTTTTGGCATGGCCAGTGGCCAAACTTGGTGATTCCTACTGGATTTGTTCAACATGTTTCTTACCTATATACACAGGCCTGTTTCTCATCCCTTCTCCCCTCCTCCTAACCCTTTTCTGAGGGTTTCTTTATTTACTTCATCTTGGGTTCGGGTCTCTATGGTATTATTAAAATAACATGCTAAATAAGAGGGCAGGAGAGCTGAGCTCAGCTGACCCCAGCTCTGCCACAACCACCTGTGGAACTATTCGCAAACATTTTCATTTATTCAACAAATATTTAAATGAGCCCTTTTTACACCTCAGGGCCCAGAGATACAAAAATGTATAAGACACGGTTCTTACCTTCGCGGCTTACAGTCAGGGGTAGACAGCTAACTACGCAAATAGAACACAAAGTGACTTCTCCTTTCTGGGTCTCCCTTTTACATATGTAAGAGCGGGAACAGGGCTAGGTGATGGCCAAGGTCCCTTCTGATGCTAATATGCAATCATTTGTACAAAATTCGTTAAACATCCAAAAATCACTTATCTAACTGAAAATTGGCAAACATGTCCCCTTTCTTCCCAGTTTATAGGGGGAGATGTTGAAGATGAATGAGGCAATATCTACAAAATGCTTTAATGAGCTAGTTGGAGAAAAATTTGATATAAGTTTGAGGCATTATTATGGGAAAAATGAAAACAAGGGCCGATGTTTTTAGAAAGAGAACAGATGGTTCCTTTGTTTAGAATTTGGGTATAAAGGAGAGAAAAAAAGTGATATTTGCCATATTGTTTAGGCCCCGATGTGAGTGACTTTAAAATGCCAAAACAATCTGGTTAGGAAAGTCCCATGGATTCAAAATAGCTCCTACACTGATCAAACTATAATTAATATAACAAAAAAATGACAGTAAGACGAATCCTAATAAGAAATGCCACAGTGACAATTGACACAACCTAACAAAAACTCCTATTTTTGCGTCAACTCTAGAAACTTAATTTTTTCTGTCTTCAAGAGTTATACCACACAGCGGAACAAATTAGTGGGAACGGATTTAAAACTGTGTTTCTTTCTAAAGTCATCCCGCCTCCCAAGTTATTTCAGTTTTCCATGACTCATATAGGAAATCTTCAGGATTCACAAGAAATTGGCAGTCCTCTCCCACCTTTGCTGTTGGATACTGATAGAAAAACGGTGCGAGTTGGGGCAGGTTAATTAGAGAGCAAACCTCAAAGGACTTGGGGTGGTGTTGCGGAAGGCCAGATCTGAGAAGGCCCTTTGAGAAGCTTGCGAGAAAAGGGTTGTGAAATGGTTTCTTTCTCTCTCTTCCTTTATTTCTTAATTTCCTATGATCTGTCTCTCCCATGCATAGTCTATTAATGTATCCTTTTGGCATGATCCTTTCCCTCCTGGTGCCTATCACTCTTGTGGGCTGTGCAAATGAGGTCATAGGCCACTAAGCTGGGAGCATTTAGTCTAATGTGCTTGATCCTTAGTTCGATTGTTGTCTCACCTGTGGTGTGATTGGGCAGAGTGACCTCAGTGTCTCTGGGCCCCAGTTTCCCCACTGTGGAGAAAGGAGGTTAACCAGAATGTTCATACTGACTCTAATCTGAGTTCAGGTTCACATCTTTTTATGCAGGAAGGCTGGGAATGGCTTTTACTTGGGAGTGTTTAAGTACAAGCATGTCTCCTCAGGACAACAATAACAGAAGGTCCACATTGCCGAGGTGGGAACCTCTTAGCCCCTGTCTGAGCATCTTGCTGAAATGGTTCCTCACCCCCCTGCTAGCCTGGGATGGCCGTGTGGCATAGCTGGGGGTGGCCAGCTCATTCACAGACCCAGAGGAGGATGGTGGGCTTGCAGAGGACCGCCTTCTATCTGGTTGTCTGGAGTTCTGGGTTCTGGTCCTACTTCTGCTGCTTGCCACGTGCGACCTTCTCTAAGGTTTCTCCCACATCTGATCCACTGGTTGGTCTATGAGTCATCCAAGCAATTAGAAGACATTCTGCCCTGCCTTCAAGGCAGGGCTTTGCCTTTTGGGCTTTGCTCAGAATACTCCTAGGGACCCTCTCACGGTGTGTTGCACGTATTCGAGTCAGAAGTATAATTATTAGTTGTAGAGGTGCCCTTCCCATGTCATCCCTGATAAGCGCCCCCTCTCCTCCGAGTAACCTCTTTTCCTAAAGCTCGTGGTGCACATACCTCTCCTTCGCCCTCACCACACTGCGTGGTGCTTACTCGGTATTATTCTTGTCTTCTGCTCTGGATTGTGAACTCAGCCATGTCCTGCTCATTTCTGAAGCCTCAGCATGTCTGTAGATACCTGATGTATAGTAAATTTTCAATCAATGTCAGTTGAATGAATGCCTAGTGGATGGATTCTTCTGTATTTCCTCACCAGCTCGTGAGTTCCTTGAGGGCACGGACCGTGTCTAATGAGTTTCTTTCTTCCACAGAGTGTTCAGGCCAGGGCTTTGAATGCAGTATGTGATCAACTGCTGTTTGTTGAATTGCTTGAAGAGAGGTGGAGATAGGTCTGGGGCAGGGAAGGCACATTCAGATATAAATTGTTTAGCTTGGCACATTCAGTATCTTTGGAAAACTGGGCTGGCAGAGGTCGTAGAGCATTTGTGGGTCTCTGAGCCCAACGGGGTTGGGGTAAGTGCTCCTCTGTCTATTACACGGGGCCCCGATGAAACTATTGGTTTCCCCTCCTGGGTCTGCTGCTGGTGTTAATATTTTCCCTTCTTTTTGAGCTCATCATTCATGGCTCGAATTAGGGTAAATTGTTTGCATAATTCTGCCTCTTTTGATTTTAAACAGGTTGTGGGCAGGGATGATGTTTTCTCATAATTGTGTTCCCCATGGGTTCTGGCACAGAGCCATCCACAGAGAAAATGCTCAGTAAATGTTTGTGGACTTGAATTTTGTTTCACCGCCTTTGTCGCCAGCATTTCACCTCCTCTCGGGAGCCAGCTGGTGTCATGATGCCACCCATACAATGGAGATTGCAAAGTTTACTTAATAATCAAATAACAGAGCATGTCTCCTTCTCCAGTCTCCACAGTTTTTGTAGATCAAAATAACTTTGCTTTTGGGTGTGCCCTGCTTTAAAAAAATCTAATAATGGTAAATATATTGTGCCACCCTTACTGCTCTCGTTTGTCTATGAAATCTTAATTTGTTAGGAAAACAAAATGATTTCTATTTCTTGGCTGAAATTGTTGAAATATATATTCAAAGTTTTCCATTTTATTTTTTGGCTGGTACCATAAAATAGTGTGACATAACATGAGGATTTTCTAATGGAGAAGTGATTAGAATATCCTTTGGATGTTCTGTCTGGGTCTTAATTGTTTTGTCATTTGAGCAAGTTTTTTTATCCTTCATTATTTCTTTATCTCTAAAATGAGATTGTCGAACAAGATGATCTCCACAACTTTTTTTTTTCATTAACATTCAATCCATGACACCTGAGAGCTTTGGCAAGAGACAGATATTTCTAGGCATCTATTTCATTTTCTACCCTTTTAGTTGGAATGATGACCCATAAACCCATGTAATCAACTCAGTATCTTTGAGAAGCCACTGGAAAGCAGACATCCTGCAATTCATTGCACGAATTTGTTTGTGATTAGTGTCCTCTGCCTCCTTTCATATCCCAAGCTCAGATTTTAATATTTAATTATAGGGAATTATTTCCCTCTTGCACTAAATATCTTGCTCAAAGTTACTAATCCATTGAGTGACTTAATTTATTGATATCTAAGGCTTGTCTTTCATTTACAGCCTTAGATGAGTGGTTATGAGGTCTCAGCCTTCTTTGCTAGAGATGAGTGAACCGTGGCACAGAGAGGCGACTGTGGTTGTCTCAAGTCACTCAGGTAAAATAGAACGGGAACTCTATTCAGTCGATACTTAAAGGCCCAACAGGAAAGCCTCTGACCTTCAGAAGTCAGAGAGGCGAGTCAGTGTGGAGTGCGCAGACTTGAGTGTGTCTAAGCTCAAATCACTTGAGCCTTCCGAGCCTCACTTGACCTGTCTGTGAAATGGGGTAATGACCTCTTTTCTGCATGAAGGCAGGGAGCTCTTCCTACTTTGGGATCTATGATTCTGTGAGCAAGTACAACCCACACCCAAGGTACTAGTTGCCAGGTACTTTGATAAGGAAAAAAAGGTTGAAGCTATTTTTAGAGGCTTAAACTGTTTATAGATGAGTTGAGCGATAGGAAACCAATATCTTTGTAAAGTTAAGGAATAGTTTTATATATTACCTAAGGAAGATGGTAAAAACTGATATTCACATATGCAAAGTACGTTAAAATTTATTAATATTTTTTTCTACAGACTGGTGAAATTGGTTTGTCCTTTTTGCCATTCTGTATCTGTGGGAATAAAATGATGCTGTCAGTGTCAGTCTGAGCACAGTGTAGAGCAGCAGATGGTTGAAGCTTTTCCTAGAGCTGAGGAGCTGCAAAGAGTTTAGAATCTTCTAGTCCAGTGGTTTGCAAACTTGGCCATCTATAAAAATCTCCAGAGGAACCCTAAAAAAATGCTCTGTCCCTAAGCTGCTCACCCGAATCACGATGTCTGTGGGTAGGGCCTGAGCTCCAGTCTTCTTTTCAAGGTCCTTGGGGAACCATTGATCTGATCTTTGACCTGTGTCTTTGATGGTATCTTGCTTAACATCTCACCCCACAGGCTGTTCTTCTGGGCCCCCACCTCCCTGACACCCCAGGGAAAACTGCTGGATGACGAGAAATTCACCCAGACAACGTGAATGCGAATGCGCTGGCAACTCTACTGAAAAGGCTCATGAGTTCTGTGGGGCCATGACGTAAATGTGTAAAGGGAGAGAAGGAGTTAACATTTTTTACATTGAGACTGACTTCTTTCTATGCTTCTAAGAACGTTTAAAAATGATAGCAAGGAATATATTTCATTGCTTTAATTATTCAAGGTCTTTTTAAAATATGTGCAATAAAATACCATTTAAGCTAACTGACCTTTATATTTTAATGCTTTTTGGAAGGGAATAATACCTAGTATTCAGCTGTGATATAATTTTTAATTTTATACATATATGTGTGTGTGTGTGTATATATATATATATATATAGTCAGTCAGCAGAGCCTGTTTTGGAATCAGAAGGCTGAGAGTTTTGCTGCCTTCCTGGATGTTTTACCTGTTTCTGCTAAACATCAAATTCCATTTGGTTGATGGTTCTTGACCTCATAATGTCTAACCTTCATATCTTTTTTTTTTTATTCTCCAAACTTACCCAGGAAGGAAACTTCAAGGCCTGATTCACTAATGTTTCCTTCTGCTGGGAAGTTCAGGTGTCTAGTGGAAGGCAGCACACGTGACCTAATCCGTGTTTTGACCAGAAGAGTGCTCTCTGTTTCCCCTCCTCCCCCCACCCATTTGGTAAATCTTAACCTCAAAGGCCACTGTGGATAGATTTTTAAAATTGATGTTAGCTATTACCTTGTTAGATATAGCTCACCTTCCAACTCTAAACTTGTTCTTTCTAGAAGGAACATAGTACTCAGATTGCAAATGTGGTGAACTGGAATTTCAGAGGCTTGAATTGACCTACGAATCTTGTAATTGTAGCCCTGGTTACATATCCACTGTGGCCTTGGACATTTTATGTATTGTTCACCCCCAAGAGTTTTACAAGAAATTACAGAATCTTTCTCCACATTAAGAAATTAAAATATATAAAAATTTTTTTTCATATCTCTGAAATATATGTACACATAAATGTTATAGGGAATGAAGTAGCTTGGGCTTAATTTATTTACTATTTTTAAATCCTGTTAGAAAATAGAGCTAATTCTTTTTCTTTTCCTTTTTTCTTTTCTTTTTTTTTTTGCATAGGAAGATTGGCCCTGAGCTAACATCTGTCCCCATCTTCCTCTAGTTTGTATATGGGATGCCACCACAGCATGGCTTGATGAGTGGTGTAGGTCCACGCCCGGGATCCAAACCTTTGCACCCCAGGCCCCGCAGTAGAGCGTGCAAACTTAACCACTATGCCACCAGGCCGGCCCTAGAGCTAATACTTAATTACATTTTTTTCCTTCTCTTTTTCAGTGGTTGTTTTTTCTTTAATTTTTATTGTAAATGATTTCAACTTATAAAAAAGTTTCAAGAATAAGAATAGTAGTCCAAATAATACCCGTATGCTTTTACCCAGATTCATTTATTGCTCATATGTTATCCCATTTGCATTCTCCCCATGTATGTGTGTGTATATATATATAATATATAATATATTAATGTTAATATAATATATATAATTTTTTACTAAAGTATTTGAGAGTAAGTTACATATATCGTGATCCCTAACCCCTAAATAAAGTCTGTATTTCTCAAGAATAAGGGTGGTTTTTTTCATATTCACAGTATAGTTATCAACTTCAGTCACTTGACACTGATTCAATACTTAATCTACTGTCTATATTCCTGTTTTGTCAATTTACATGGTTAAGTTCTTGACAGCATTTTTCTCCTCCAGTAGAGAATCCAGCCTGGGATGAGGCAGTGCCTTTAGTTATCATGTCTCTTTAGTCTCTTTTAATCTGGAACGTTTCCTTAGTCTTTCTTTATCTTTTATGGCATTGACATTTTTGAATAATACAGTGCCCCTTCCCCCTTTTAAGAAATATAGTATTCCTCGTTTGGTGTTAGTCAGTTGTGTCTTTGTGTTTGGACTCAGTTATCCATTCCCTGTTAGAGTACTGCTTAGGTGTTACATGAGGAGGCTCATGATGTTGATTTTGATCACCTGGTCAAGGTGTTGTCCAATTTCTCCACTATCTAGTTACTATTTTTTCCTTTGCAAGTATTAAGCCATCCAGGAGGAGATACTTTATTGCTCTTCCTCATCAAAATTTTCCCCTAAATTCTTACCTACATCAATCTTTACTATGATGCTTGCAAAATATGATTTCCCATCTGTAGCACTTCCTTCACACTTATCATTCAGCATTCTGCATTCTACTCTAAGCCAGAGTCCCTGCCTTCTCTCTTTGTGTTCCTGATATGGGTATGGACTTTCAGATTTCTATTTCAATCTTGTATAATTCATTAGTGCTATGTAATTATTTTGAGGCTCACATTGTCCTTGTGACATATCCCTATCTTTGTTGTGGTTGTTATCACTTATTTACCTGCTAGAATAAAAAGATGTTCTAGTTTCACCTTGTATCTTCTCTGCCCAAGCCCTGAAATCAACCGTTTCTTCGATATGTCTTGGTTCTTTTTAGTGCGGAATGGTGTAGGGATCAATGGTTGAGGGCTAAGTCTGCTTATTGCTACTCTGGTGCCTTTGCTCATAGCCTTTCAATGGCCAGAGCCAGGAAATTTTACACATAAAAGTATATGGGCATGTGCATGTATATATAACACTTACATATACATATACCTCTACCTATATGGATGTGTATACAGATATATGTACACAAATAATAATCGTGAATTTTTTTGCCCATACTACCAGGCAAAACAAACCTGCTAAAAAGAGTTTGGGATTTACTTGTAATGCCCTCTCCTCTAACTTTAACCCTGCCCAAGACTGAGGCTATATTGTCAAGTGCTGTGTCCAGGAGTTATCTGGATTGATTCTTTTTTTCTTTTTCTTTTTTAAACAGTTTTATTTAATTATTTATTTTTTTGTGAGGAAGATCAGCCCTGAGCTAATATCCGTGCTAATCCTCCTCTTTTTGCTGAGGAAGACCAGCTCTGAGCTAACATCTATTGCCAATCCTCCTCCTTTCCCCCCCCCCCCCAAAGCCCCAGTAGATAGGTGTATGTCATAGCTGCACATCCTTCTAGTTGCTGTATGTGGGATGCGGCCTCAGCATGGCGGGAGAAGTGGTGCATCGGTGCGCGCCGGGGATCCGAACCCGGGCCGCCAGTAGCGGAGCGCGTGCACTCAACCGCTAAGCCACAGGGCCGGCCCCTGGTTCTTTTTTTCTTTACGAACCTTACCCCCAATCCCCCAGTGTCATTATGTTGTTCATTTTAGATATATCTGGATTCCATTGTTTCAGTTTGCTTCTAGTTTTAGTTTCCCTCCTTCCTACCCTTGCCTTGTTGATTTAATTTATTTTTGAATATGGGAAACATTACCATGCTTCCAAAGGTCAAATCTATACAAAAAGCTGTACTCAGAGAAGGGCCCCTCCTCCCAATATTCCTTCCACCTTGTGACTCCCTGCATCTCTTGTAGGTAACTAACCTCATTGTTTTCCTGGTTATCCTTCCTGTGTTTCTTTTTAAATCTGATGTATGTGTGTTTTCATATTTCTTCTTCTTTCTTACACTAAAGCTGATATGCTATATATATATGCTCTTTTACATTCTGCTTTTTAAAAATATTTTTCTTCTTTCTTTTTCATCTTCTTCCCTCTTTCTTTCTTTCCTTCCTCCCTCCCTTCCTCCCTTCCTTTCTCCCTCCCCCCTTCCTTCCTTCTTTCCTTCCTTCCTTCCTCCCTCCCTCCCTTCCTTCCTTTTCTCCGTCTCTCTCTCTCTTTTTTATCCAACTAATTTCCTACACTCAGATGGTTGACTAGTTTTCTGCAATGAATACTATTATGCATATTTATTTTCCTATAATTGGAGGGATGTCTTCAGGCTGTATTCCTAAAAGTGGGGATACTGGGTCAAAGGTAATTGTTTTGTTAGGTAGTGCCAAATTCCTTATCCATGGGGGTGTCCCATCAGCATTCTCAAACACAGAGTGTATTATCAAGCTTTTGAATTTTTGCCAATCTGATGACTGAGAAATGATATCCCAGTTTAGTTTTAATTTGTATATATCCTATTATGAATGAAGTTGAACAGATTTTTATGTTTAAAGCCTATTTTTGTTAATTTTATAAGTTCCATTTTTTTTTTAAGTGATAGTTTTTTTTGTTGTTGTTGTTTTGTTTTGTGAGGAAGATCGGCCCTGAGCTAACATCCATGCTAATCCTCCTTTTTTTTTTTTTTGCTGAGGAAGACCAGCTCTGAGCTAACATCTATTGCCAATCTTCCTCCTTTTTTTTTTTCCCTAAAGCCCCAGTAGATAGTTGTATGTCATAGCTGCACATCCTTCTAGTTGTTGTATGTGGGACGCGGCTTCAGCATGGCTGGAGAAGCGGTGCGTTGGTGTGCGCCCGGGATCTGAACCTGGGCCGCCAGTAGCGGAGTGCGCGCACTTAACCGCTAAGCCGTGGGGCCGGCCCATATAAGTTCCATTTTTGTGAATTTTCTTTTCACGTCTTTCACCCATTTTTTTTTTTCTGTTGGATTTTTGGTCTTTTTTCTCATAAAGTCTTTGTAAATCAGCCCTTCAACTATGAAATATATTACAACTATTTTTGTTATTTGTCTTTTGACTTTGCTTACAGTGTTTTTCTTTCTTTTTTTTGTCATGCAAAAGTTTTTATATTTATATAGACAGATTTAACAATCTTTTATTGCTTCTGGACTTGGATCATAGTTAGAAAGCATTTGATAACACCCATGTTCACTCATGTTATCTTCCAGTATCTGTATAGTTTCATTTTTCACATTTAGATCTCTGATTCATTTGCGGTTTATTCTTGTGTATGATATAATGAATGGATCTAATTTTATCTTTTTTCCAAATGGCTATCTAGTGTCCCAACACTGTGTAGTGAGAAAATTCTTTGCCTCTGTGATTTGAGATTTGTGGTTACTTTTTAACCTACACCATAACTAGATGTGAAGGAGGATGAATGATGGTGAACAGTGGAACAGGGTGATCAGAGGAAAATGAGGTTCTGGCTAGATAATGCCTGAGACTGGATTTGAACCTAAATCTCCTGTCAACCCAGAACTCTTTCCCTTTTACAAGTCAACCTCTCTGATCTATTTCTCCTGTTAATAAATTGATTAACATATCTAACAGAAAAGGAGTTTAAAACAAAAGAGGGGTTTAGGTATTATCTGTCCTTTCCCTCTTAATATCTGTAACCCCTCCTCCTCCCTGAAATAGATTATGAGGACTTGACTGGATACATTTCTGTGAGCACCTGTGACTCTACGTCTGCTGTCTCTAGCACCTAGTCACATGTTGATTACACACTGTGCCCTCTTCTGCCAACTGCTGGTGTTTCGGTGACGCCATAGCCACACTGGGTGACAAGTAGACTCTGGAGGTTTTGGGGTTTTGGGGGGCCTAGCTTTCCAGGTCCATAATTCTCTGGCAAGTTGGGAAATATATCAAAGTCTCTTTCTTCCAGATTTTGGGAAGAATTCCAACTAAATAAGTTTTCATACTTTCAAGAGTCAAAACTTAAAAATTCGTTACTTTTGTAGAAAGCATAATAAACTTTCTGGTCTTTTTTAAAAGAACTCATTCAATGATAATTTAATTTTGATGTCACAGCCATTATGTGCATTTTGTAAGCTGAGTTTTGCTAAATGTTAGTCTTCTCTGAGCTGTTGATAGGTATTCCATGAAAAGGGAGATTTCTGTGGTCAAACATGTTTAGAACAGCTTAAGCAAATTTATGCTCGTTTCTTTGCTATATGACTTTTCAGAGCTCTTAGTATGAATTTTTCAAATTTATTTGATCAGGAACAAAAATCTGCTCCCCACACCTACATCCATTAATAGCTTTGATACTCTGAACTGTACAGTCAAGTTTATTAGTGCTGCAATATTGTATCACATAGTATCAGGATTTCACATCTACTTTTTGGTTTTATAGTTTCCTCCTAAATTCTTCTAAAGTTAAGCTCCTATAAGGCAGGAACTGTGCCTGTTTTATTCATTGCTGTGGTTTGAACACCTACCACAGTACCTGGCATTTAGTAGGTGTTTCTGAGCTTGAAGTTGTCGGCTCTCACTTAGCTTGTTGTGGTGTTTCTGGTTTGGTTCCTCTTCCAAATGTATATGTTTTTAACAGCAGTTTCTTCCTTTTCAGTCTAAAAAAATAGATAAACATATTTGCAAAGAATTATCTGTATAACTCCCTGGCTTCTCTAGAGGTGTAAAGCTTAATCATGAATCATTATTAAATAGGTGATTGAATTGTTGCTGCTTGTCACCCAGGAATAGGCACATAGAATTGCCCCTGGGAGAAGCAGCTAGTTCACAAGCTAATGCCTGCAGTTGGGAGCTCTACCTTAGTGCTTTCAGTGTAAGAGTTGTACTGGAAATCACTGTTGGTTTTCTCTGTCCCATGCATCTTCTATGTTTGAATTGCTTTTCTGATCAGGAGCCACTCTGATATACTCCTGTTTCAGGTGCTCTGAAAGATCACTGCTTATCTCCTGGAGCTTGTCCAGTCTTCCCTGCACCCCCTCTCATCCCAGCCAGGATCCCACAAAGGATCCCATATTTTAGGTTAGTCTTAACCATGCATGTGTGCTCAGGGGCACGCGCACACACACAGATCTTCGAGTAGGGACCGGAGTGTCAAATGTCTAGGTTTAATACAAGAGCTTAAAATTCTGAGTCTATTAGTTTCTTTTTCTTTTCTTTCAGTTTCCATCTCTAGAATATTACTATACTTCATTTTCAACATTTTATTGGTGCTCTTTTTGAATATATACATAATTAATTTTCACTGTAGAAAATTTGGACAACGTAAAGTATAAGAAACAAAACCTAGATTGCCTATAATCCTATTACTGCAAAATACATTATAGTGAATAATGTTCCATCGTGTGAGTGCGTGTGTATACACTGCAGACTGCTATTCTGGGGCTTGCTTTTTAAACTAGTCTTTTATTGTTAAATATGTTCTGTACTTTTAACATTAACATTGATGTTTATAATATTTACCTATTGGAATGCTCAACAGTTAACCTTTACTTAGTGCTGCACAATCATGGTGCTGCATGAGTCAATGATTGCATCTTAATTCACCTTTGTACTTCCAGGGTCTTGCTCAGGGCCATCTGTGCACGTGGTTGTTGCTCAAGAAATGCCTGATGGATTTAAGTTACTAGACATTAAATTAGATCTGCCCACCAGTTCTTAAGGAGTCAAATTCTACAAATGATGTATTCCAAAACTACAAAAGAAGGTGAGAGCCAAAACAAATGAAGCTGCCCTTATAAGGGCAGGATGAGTTCAGCAAAATTCTACAATTCACTAGGTATTGCCTGTGGGGATTTGGAAGTGTCTGCCGGTTACAAGATAGGGCCTCACTTGATTGTGTGCATCTTGTCCTTATCATTTTAGACCTGGCACTCCCCACCCCATTTTATAAAATAACAAGTCAGGGATCCAGTGGTGGAATGGGAAGGAAATTGGCTTGCATTAGTCAGATGCATAAGGCAGCCCAGGATCAACTCAATGCCACTTTCATACATGCCTGGGAGCAAGAGCTTTGCGTTAGTTGGCTTGCCCGTGTCTGTGCTCTGCCTCAGCTGCTGTGGAAATGGAACTGGTTGTCAGAGGCATCGCATGGTAAAGGAAGAATCAGAGCAAAGGGTCTGAAGGATCTAAAGGAGAATATTCCCTGCCCCACAGGGGTCTTCCTCTTTGGGGCACCAACAGCCTCATGCCTACCAGACACAGAGGATAGAATTCCTTCAATGCTTCTCCTCAGGTGAAAGATGTGGCATGTGTAGCCAAATGATCAAAAATCACCCAGGGTAACTGTTACCAAAGGATTGTCACCTTCCTGCAGTGTAACCTCCCAACAAGACTTCTAATAGCAACTGATACCTAAATATTTAGAGGCCTGGAAGGCCTTGTCTTTCTCAACCATGCTTACCGGTCACAGCATAGTGTCGGTGTTCTCTGTGTAGTGCTGGATAAACACAGATAAACTTTCACATCCTGACTTACGCCTACCTCTTGCCAGGGAAGTTATCAAGTGTTTGAGTGTCTTACTTAAGTATTGTTCTTGCCCTGGCTTCTTGGGAGAGTGTCCTCTGCCTTGATGGAGGTATGGGAAGCATCTTGGTTGCTTTAGCAACAAGGTTCTGAATCCGTATTGCAGGCGACTTATCTAGTTGGCTGAGCTCATCTGCTGTGTTTGGATCCATACTGGGAAAGGAGCAGAAAGGACGTGGAATGCTGTGTCCACAGGCGGGGACTGTGCTGGATACTTTTGCTAGATGCCTCCTACAGTCTTTCCCACACCCACTCAAAATATAGATGCTACTCTGTTTTACAGAGGAGGAAACCGAGGCTCAGAAACCTTATGTTACTCTCCCAGGTCACAGAGGCGGTAGTCACAGAACTGAGTCTCAAAACCAGGTCTGAAAAACCATGAAATTTGTGGCTTTTACTGTACGCCCTGCCGCCTGACATGTCATTCCAGAGCATCACTCTTTCTTTCATCTTGTTCATGGATTCTGAGTGTCCAGCCTCCATTTGGGGCTTGAATGTCCTATTCTGTGAAGCCTTTCCTGAACCCTGCCTCCCATCACACATACTTCGTATACAGACGTCTAGGAACACCATAATGGTTAATTGTGTACTTATTTGTCTCCAGTGCTGGACTGTGAGTTTTTTTAGATGTCTTACTTAGTATAGTGTCTGATTCATGGCAGACTTTTGATACATATGTATCAAAAATGCTAGTTTTGGTCCCATGCTGTATTTCCATGCTAAGACACTAAAAATCTAGCTGTGCCGTCTTAGAATTAGGCGACTCAGTTACCTTTA
Source organism: Ceratotherium simum simum (assembly GCF_057802395.1). NCBI lineage: Eukaryota > Metazoa > Chordata > Mammalia > Perissodactyla > Rhinocerotidae > Ceratotherium > Ceratotherium simum. Next base: position 35,219,710 of record NC_141914.1, on the reverse strand, counting down.
AGGATGCACTGACGTTCTTTTTTGCTTTAATATTTGCCTAAAGCGGCTCTTCAGCTTAGATCGCTGCTTCAGCCTCTGGAAGGGTAAAATAGCCAGATGCCTGTTTCATTAACATTTTGGGCATCTCTGAGTTTGTGCAGGATGATTGAGTCCATGATCAATGATGCTAGCGTCACATAGGTTACTGTCATATCAGCATAAATACATTAGTAACATGAACAAACATGTATTTCAGATTTGTTGTTTATATCCAGATATTAATTGAAAATTAATTGAAAATTAATATCTGGAAAACTAAGTTAATTTCCAGATAGTTATTTTCAAATATAGGTGAACCTTTGCATGTAACTTGGAGTGAAAAATCTTCTTGAAGTGCTTTATACCCTGAGATTCTACAAATCAATTGAAATATAAAGGTATATATTATAACAGTAAAATGCTACAATATTTAATGATGATTGTGAAAGCTATTAATTTTATGGGTAAAACAACTATTAAGAACTTTTGACTAGCTTAACAATAAGGAAATAAATTGATAGTTAATACCAGTATTAGATTAGTTAAATCTCAGTTAATAGAGCACATTAGCTAGATAACCTTGAGAAGAACATCATATCCATTCTTAGCTAACAAATGTTTATAGAAATATGAATTGTAACAGGTATTATTATGAGATTAGATTATATCATAATTCTAATTATTATAGGATTGCTTGGTAAATGTATTTATAACATTAAACAGAATAACCATTAAGAATTGTTTTGAGGGTCGGCCCGGTGGTGCAAGTGGTTAAGTGTGTGCACTCTGCTGTGGTGGCCCGGGGTTTGCTGGTTTACATCCTGGGCGCGCACCGACGCACCGCTTGGCAAGCCACGCTGTGGCGGCGTCCCATATAAAGTAGAGGAAGGTGGGCACGGATGTTAGCCCAGGGCCAGTCTTCCTCAGCAAAAAGAGAGGAGAATTGGCAGATGTTAGCATAGGGCTGATCTTCCTCACAAAAAACAAAACAAAAAAAGAATTGTTTTGAAGTTTTTATTTAATTTTATTTAAGACCATGAATCTTTCCAGTAAAGACCTATTTAAGAATTTTTCACATTTTCTGAAGATAAATTAAAAGTCAAATGCCAACTTTGTCCCCTCAACATTTCATGATCAGGAAAACCTCCAAAATCATGTATAGTAACATCAGTGGTAAATTATCTTCAACACAGAGAAATTTCATATTTATTCTTGTATCGAGGAGGTTCAGATGATGATGATGGTGATAGATTTCAGCCTCAGCTTTGGCTTGATATTGAGTTTAACACTCAGCTATTTGGGCATTTGGCCAAGATGGGTAATGGGTGCAAATCTTCTATCAGTGGATTTCTGTGTTTTTGTACCTGGAGGCAACAGGTGGGTATGTCAAGTTCAGACTAGAACAAATCCCTCACATTTATCTACCTTTAATTTGTTTACAGATTGTTTCCATGATCACCATCCACTAATTCTGCAGTAATCCTTAAGGAAGTCAAGGAGTATCATCTTGCTAGAGAGAGGGAACCTGTGGCTTAGAGACGTGAAGGGCATTAGTTGTCCAAGGATGCCAGGCAGTGGTGGAGCCTTAGCATCTGACCCCATCTCCATCCCAATGCTTGGAATCCCACAGACCTGGCTTTTAGTTCTGGCTCTTGAGCTGTTTGTCCCTGGCACACATAGAGTAAGGCATTTAATTTCCATACTGCCCGTCTTACGAGAAGAAGTGTTGGTAAATTCATTAATCAGAGTTGTGTTTATAGTTTCATTCCGACTGCTAATGTCTTCTTGCTTTAATTACAACTGACGACCTTCTTGAGGATGGCCGTGCTTCCGATGTATCATGTCGTCCCCGCAAGCCAGGGCTTCTTCTCTTATCTGCACAGTGGGGATGATGGTCATGTCACCTCCAGAGGCCTCTCAGCCATGTCATTCTCTCATGTGATAAGAGTTGAATAGAGTAAAGGTGAGACCTGATGACTTGAAGTCTAAGCCAGTTTGTATTTGCTGAGAGGCATGACTGAGGGCAAGGAATTGACATCTAGGTTTAAATAGGCGGGTTTTTAGTTGACGTTGAAAGTGTAAATAATACTTTCTTCTTGGTTTCTGAGATATGAAATTGGTTGTCTACCACATATATTTCTCATTATTATCTTCAGTTCATGGTTTGGTCATGGAGTGCCATTTTTGAGACAATTTTAAGTTGTTTTATTTGCTCAGTAATAATAATAATGTATTCCTGTCATTTTTTGAGCACCTAGTGTGTGCCAGCCTATGTACACACATCAGTCCCAATGTTAAAAGGAAAACAACATGCAAGGCATATATTCTGATTCCCACTTTGCAAATAAGGAAACGGGCTCAGAGAGATGAAAGGACTTGCTTAAGTTTACTTGGGAAGGGGCAGAGGCAGCATTTGCCTAATTGCAAAATCTGCACCCTACTTATACCCCCCACTGCCACGGCATTGAAGGCTAGAAATTGAGATCCACATGCTCCTCCTTCCTCCTGTCCTATCACAGTGATGAGCGGAACTTGGAATGGGCCAGGACTGGCTCCTACTGCCCAGGCGTCCTTGACTTGTGTTCTGATGCGGGAACACACCTTCATTGATTGCAGGATGCTGATGACCCTCCCTGGCATCTGTTGACAGGCCCAGTGGAACCTGACACCCCTTCTACAAAGAGCTCACCCTGGACTTCCCAACCAGAGGGAAAGAGGCCTTGAAAAGGAGCCAGTCCACGATTAGTGATTACTGTGATGCTTGAGCTGAATAGTCAGTTCTTCTCATTTGTTTTGACGTCTTGCTTTTCTTGGAGCATTTTATCCAGATTTCCAGCAGTGACTCTCAACCCTGGCTACACATTAAAATCACCTCAGGAACTTTTTAATAACTACGCCTGGTTTACCTCTCAAGACATTCTAATTTGAATGGGCTGGAGTGGAGCCCTGGGTATCAGCATTTTTTAAAAATAAGTCCTCCGGGGGCTTCTAATGTCCAACCAGAGAGGAGAACCAATGCTTTAGGGGCAGAAAGCCCTCTTTTTACTCTTTCGTGGGTGTGGCATAGTTTTTTTTTTCTGACTCCAGTGAGCTCTTAGTCCTATGATATTATCATTCCATTGAGAGGTAGAATTTACTCACCAAGAGCATTCATGCTTTTTTGAGGTGGCCTAGGCTGTGGAGAGGGTGTTACAGGAATGGACACAGATGCTGAATTTAGTGGCCCCAGAGGAGAGGAAAGAGCCATTGTATTGAATCACTGGGAAGAACCGAAAGACAGAGCCATGACTTTTGCCATCCTCCCTCCTAATTCATTCTCCTCACCCTTCCCAGATTTTCAGCCTTGAAGGGGCGTGTTCACTAGTTTCTGGGGCATTCGCAATCACTTCCAATGATTTTACTCCAGAACATATTGTGGCTTTTTGGCACTAGCTTGGATATGTGTTGTAGTCTCTACTTTTTGTTTAGTAATTTAATTTACTACTACATATAAAAGAGTGGCTTTGATTGAAGTAAACACGATGGCAGACAGTATGCATATGGAGACACTACCTTCCTCCGGTGGAAGTACACCCACACTGCCCAGCCTGGCATTCAGTGCTCTCTCCACCATCTGACGCCAGTCTTTCTCTTCAGAATCAAGGCCACTCTTTACTGTCCCTGGGCTCCTGCCAGCTGAACTGTACCCTGGACCAGGATCTGTCCCATCCCTGCCTTTGTTCCCGAGTCTCATCCTGCTGAAACATTACCTCTGTCTTGAAGCCGTCCCTCATCCTGGCAGCTAGAAATAACCTTTCCTTTCCTAGAACCCCACACTGCTCTGAGCGGGAACACTTTTAGAACTTATCACATTGTACCTTGAGCTGTTCTTATTTATGCGTGTGTATAATTCCTCCCCTTCTGTACGCTTCTGGAGGATGGGGCAGCTTCTTAATTTTGGTGTCTCCTGCTGTGCCAAGAATATTGGAGGCATTCCCTAAATGCTTTTTGAATAAATGTGTTCCTTTTAGTTCAACTCAGCATTTGTCCAAAATTAACCTCATGAGATATGGGTAGCTTTGGTGAACATTTGGAGAGGTCTACCGTGATGAAGTGAAATCCGGTGACCTAGTTACAGAATATCCCCTGCAGGCTCACTGGTGAGGAAGGCTCATGTTTAAACTCTGTGAAAGGAGAGCCTGGCTTATTTCTGGTGGTGGTTGTTTACCTGTCTTTTAAAATGACCCTCCCTATTTTTTTTTAAAGCATAAAAGCAATGGGTTCTCATGTAGGAAATTCAGAAAATAAAAATCGTCTTTAATTATTAATAAAACCTATCCTATTTTAACAGTACATGATAATGTAGGGTTTGTTGTGCTTGGAGAAAGGAATTTGCTTCTTTGTATTTTTTTTTTCCTTAGTGAGGAAGATTGGCCTTGAGCTAAGATCTGCTGCCAATCTTCCTCTTTTTGCTTGAGTAAGATTGTCTCTGAGCTAACATCCATGCCAATCCTCCTCTATTTTTCGTATGTGGGATGCTACCACAGCATGGCTTGACAAGCCGTGTGTAGGTCTGTGCCCAGTATCCGAACCTGCAAACCCCAAGCCACTGAAGCTGAGCGTGTGAACTTAACCACCACGCCACCGGGCCAGCCCCACTTCTTTGTATTTTTAATAACTGATAGGAAGGCCAGTGTGTCCAGTGGGTGGGCTGTTATTATTATTATTATTGTAGGAGGGCTGTTTTTATTATTATTGTTGTTGTCGTCGTCATCATCATCATCATCATCATCACTGAAACTAAACCGAAATAGATATTGTCACCATTGCTACAGCCCCGAGAAGGACTTCACAGGCTGTGCTGTGATTAAGCACCTTACATTTACAAAGTTCTTCTAGTCTTTTTTTAGCAGCTGTGCCTCAACAACAGCTGTGTGAGGGAAGCCACATCGCAGCTGACATCGGTGGAGCCAATGTTGAAAAGGACAGTGTTTCTGGAGGATGGTGGCAGTGTTCCGGCGTGGGGGCTGGGAGGGGTCCAGATGAGGCCTGACTAAGGGCAGCGAGAGGCAGGGGCGGGAAACACCTCCTGAGAGAGGCCTGCAGGCTCTTGCTTCTCTCTGGAAGATGCCCCGAGCCTGCCGCGGTCGCTGCCACCTTAGCGTCCACTGTCCTCTCAGTACTTTTCACCACAGAGTAATGGATTCCAGCTAATTAGGAAAAAAGAGCAAGAGGAGATTTTAAAGAATGAGGGACCCCCTCACACAGTGTATCATGTAGACACCGGATCTGGCCAGGGCTGGCAGTAAGATTTGTGCTGAGAAAACATGTTTGGGCAAGTGTGTAGGGCTGGTGGGTATGTTTTTATTTTTATTTTTTCTTCTTTTTAGGTTTTGTCTTGTTCTCTTTTATTTTTAAATAGTTTTATTATTAAAAACAATGTTTTCCAAGCACTGAAGAGAATTTGAACAATGCAGAAAAGTACAAAGAAGAGAATAAAAATTTCTCCAAATCCATTCTTCAGTGATAATCATTGTTAAAGTTTTGAAAACACTTGTTAAAGCCTCTCTCTTTCTCTCTCTCTATATATAAATATATATTTCTTATATATATATATGTGTGTCTATGTGTGTAGATACACACATACGTGCACATGCATGACATTTTTATGAATGATTGCATTTCCAATTACATGAATTATTGAAGGCTTTTCTATGATGTACCTTTTCTCTCAACAACATGGCTTAAAAAAATTTTTATGTCAATAAATATAGATCTCTCAGACTCATAAAGTGTAATTTTTTTAAGGACTGGCAGTAATATTTTAAGTCATATATTTATATATATAATTTTTTCTTAAGGACTCGTGGTATTATTTTAAATCATGTATGTATATGGCTTCATGAATAAAAACCCAATTCTTTAGATATAATTGGATATTATCTGCATCTACTACTGTAGTAGTTCTTAGCAAAGTCGTTTGTTAATTTAGGAAATACTGACCAAGCACTGAGAATGGGGCAGCACGCTGCTAGGTGTAGGGATAAACAAGAGCGTAAGAGGCTGCTTGTGCCCCCTCGGCTCAGCCTGGTGGGAGGCGGGCACACCAAGAAGCCACACGTGCTTTGGGCCGTGTGTGGGAGCACAGAGGTGATGATGATGGTCCATTCTGTTCTTCGTTGATGAAAATGAGAAGACTGCTTCTCACACAGCTAGTGAGCTGCTTGTCTCCCCGATATTTCCTGTCAAGCACAATTCTGGGTATTATAAAAATTAATTAATAAAATTAATATTAAAAATAGTCTTTCTTTTTTTAAGGGTAAAAGTAATATGTGCTTATGTTATAAATTTAGAATGTACAGGCAAGTATAAAGAGAAAATGAAAATCACTTGTAATCCTACCCATTGCAGGTGACTACTGTAACATTTTATTTGTGGAACTCTGTTTGACTATGTGACCCCAGGTTTTTTACCTGAACTCACTGTCCACAACCTAGTTCTCAGCTCTACTTTATATAACACTTTTAAAGGATTCAAGATTTAAAAAAAATCCTATCTCAAACAAAATGCACTTGTATCTATTTGACACCCCTATTCCCCCCAATGTTAACTTTACACGTACACACACAGAAGGGAACCATTATTGTAGTTGAGAACCAACCTCTCATTTTACAGATAGAAATACTGAGGCCTGGAACTTGTCCAAGATTATGTTAAAAAAAAAAAAGAAAAAAAGTGGCAGTCAACACTCAAACCCAGGTCTCCTGAATTCTGGTCCTGTGCCTTTTCTCTCTACAAGTCATGCCTCCTTACTAGGTCATAGAAGAAGTGGCAGAGAGAGAAAAGGAAAACCACGTCAGTTCTAAAGAGTGCAGTTTTTTTCCTTGTGTCCTCTGGCTGAGCTATTTTTGTGACCATTCAGTGCATGTACAATGCCGCCTCTCGGAGCATTTGGGCTAGACTAAGGCCATTCACGCCGACTGCAGCCACGCTGTCCCTCCATGGCAGGCTCCGTGGAATCTTGGCCCGGAAACCAGATGGGAACGGACTATTCTAATATAAAAATCAAATTTAAGGGTCTGAGTGTACACAGAGAAAAATTACTGCATATCCTGTTGGACTATGTACATAACAATGAAAGTGATTTATGAGTGAGTGTCTGATGGCTGAGGGGGTAGGAGGTGGTGTTGGGGTTGATTCGTCTCTGAGTCTATAATCCATTCACAAGCTCTGATGAATCTTATACACAAATGCAAATTATTCATTCTCTCTAAAGGTGACCCTGTTATTCTAGCTCTCACAACCTTCAGTTGTTTCTTTTGGCATATAGAACAAAGCACTGACTCCTCTGTCCGGCATTTAAGGTCTTCTATGATCTTTCCAGCAGACATTGATATAATATGGGGATGTAATAATGGAGCAGTTAAGAGCCAGATTTTGTAGCCAGTCTGCTCCACCACCAACAAGCACTTTTACCTGGCAGGTTTCTGAACCTCCCATGTTTCAGTTTCCTCTTATGTGAAATGGAAATAGAGTTGTTATGAGGATTAAATGAGTTAGTAATTGTAGAGGTTTAACAGTGACTAGGTCACAATACATCACATGGAAAATACATATTCGTTTATGAAATGAATATCTCTCCAGCTTCTCCACTGACAACATTTCCCTTTTGCACTAGACCTCTGGGCGTTTTTGAGATGGTTCTTGCATTTTCCTGTCTCTGTGCTGCTATAACCCACACCTTTAAAAGGTTGGCTCTCTCACTGCTGCCTGTCCAGATCTTACTCATCCTTTTAAGGCTGGGCTCAACGCATCTCCATCCATTTTTTTCTTCGTTTATTCACATATTCATTCATTCCTTTAACAAATTTTTGTAGAGGGCCTGCTCAGTGCCAGGTACAGTGGCCAGGAAGGCTTCCATGGTTTCCTGGGCTAGAGGAGGTCTGCCGTGTATACCTCTCTCGTAACAGACCACCATCGGTATCATTTTAGTTTCTGATGGGTTTGTTTGATCTCCGTTACTAGAACATTAGCTCTTTGAGAGTAGGGTGCTTATTAGTAGCTGCTTATTAAGCTCTATTTAAAGTAAATAAATGGGGGCCAGCCCTGTGGCTGAATGGTTCAAGTTCCACGCACTCTGCTTTGGTGGCCCGGGGTTCGTGGGTTCGGATCCTGGGTGTGGACCTACTCTACTCATCAGCCATGCTGTGGAGGCATCCCACATATGAAAAATAGAGGATGATTGGCATAGATGTTAGCTCAGGGCTAATCATCCTCAAGCAAAAAAAAAAGGGGGGGGGAAGATTGCTAATGGATGTTAGCTCAGGGCGAATCTTCCTCACCAAAAAAAATAAATAAATAAAATAAAAAAGTGAATAAATGAATGAATAAAGAATTATCTAACTTTGTGTGTATTTATTACCTTCTAAAAAGGCAAGAAAATAGGAACAAAACTTTGTGTGTGTGTGTGTGTGTATGTGTGAGAGAGACAGAGAGAGAGAGAGAGGAGAGATTTTGAATGGAAAGAAGGATGAGGCTGGGTCTGAGAGCAAAGAACCACTTCTAAGTAGAAGAAAGGCAAGAAGATGGGGTGAGAGGAGAGCAGAGGTAGAGAGAAACAGGATGAGAGACTTGGTTGTTCTCTGAACCTTAAGGCATTCGCTCCAAGAAGTGGTTTTCCTTAAGTGGTATAAAATGTGAAGTGTATTGGGTCTCACTTTTCCTTTCCCTCTTTAGGAGGTTGGAGCTGATTTTTAAAATGAGATGGGGGAGGGAGGTGGGGTTTGGAGAAGGAAAGTGAAAATTGTTTTCTGAAGCTCTCTTTGCCAAATAAGTCTCTGGAGAGAAAACTTAGAGGGTGGGCCTGCCAAAGGGGACCAGCAGCACACAGGCCGACTCACTATTTCTTTTGTCATTGTCCTGGTCACTCGCCCATTCCCATTCTCCACCTCTAGACACCTCTTCCTTCCTTCCTTCCTTCCTTCCCTCCCTCCTTCCCTTCTTCCCTCCCTTTTTTCCTCCCTCCCTCCCTTCCTTCCTTCCTTCCTCTCTCCCTTCCTTCTTACAAGTAAGAAGCTGGAGGAAAAAACATCAAAACAGAACACAAAGTAAGCAGATGATTTCAACGTACAATTATTTGCCAGGTTATAAAAATAATCTGTTTTAGATTTAATTTCCCTGATCACCTCATCTGTTTTCCACTGAAAGCCTCCCCTCCTCATTTAGTCTCCCAACCTTCTACCCACTTTCTGACTCAAAGCAGGAGAGGGGACTCTAACCACACAGCTGGATTTGAGAAGGGAGAAGGGCAGCTTTCAAGAGCTGACTCGAGAGGTTTAGCAGGAGCAAATTCCTGACCTTTTTCTTCTGAGGATTTTTCAGCTGTTTTTTTTTACGTCTCTCTCAAGTTTACTGCTAAAGATGCTTTGCTGTGGAAGGCATGAAGGTTCGATGATGGGCGTGCATGGACCGGTGCTTGGTGGATGCAGGCCTCAAACTACTGTGGGGGATGCAGAGATAGAAAAAGAGGGCCTCTGACTGCAAAGTGCTCAGTGTTTGTGTGTACACTGTGGGTGCTCTGGGGAGACTGGTTTCTGGGGAAAGGGAGGGAGGGTGGGTCAGGGAATAGGTAGATAGGTGTGCCAACAACTAATGAGGACCTGGAGGTAGGCTGTAAGGTGATCAGTGTTAGAGTTTGAGCAGGCAGGACGACAGGTGTTTTGTTTGCTGCCACTGGGGAAGGCTTCACTGGGGGGTGTGTTCTGGGCCTTGAAAGATAGCTAGGACTTTAATAAGCAAGGAAGGGAGAGATGAGTCTTCCAGACAAAGGGAACAGCAGAGGCATGAGAATATGTAGAGCAACGGGGAATGGCAGGCTGAGTCTGGAAGGTGCACGGAGGTGAGGCATCTGTATCAAATCATAGGAGCTTTAAATGTCCCCCTATTGTGTTGGGGCTTTTTTTCTGTAAGCAGTAGGGAGCTGTTAGGGGTTTTGGAAAGAGCTGTGATAAGATTATTCTGGTGTGTGTGTGTTGTTTTGCTTTTACTTTTTAATTTTCCGAGTCTTTTTAGGAACTGTTAGGCAACCTTAACTCTGGGAAGTGTGCACTGGGTGTCTTTATATGTCGTTTCTTCTCTCTTCCGGCCTGCCTTGGCTCCTTCGCAGGCTTCTGGAATGAAGTGTGCCAGTGCCGGCTCCTCGGAGCTGATGTGAGATGTCCGAGTGGACCCTGCTCCTGGTCTTCACTGTTCCTCATCCTGTTCCCCCTCCTTTTCTCATCCTCCTCCTCCTCCCCTAACAACCCCCCACCCCAACCCCGCCAGCAGCAGCAGCACTTCCCTCCCTAAAATAAATAAACTAGTCGCTCCAAAAGGTTCCAAGCACATTAGTCACATATCCCAGAAGTTTCATACAGAATTATTTTGACAGCGAGAACAAGAAGTGTTTTCTAGTTGAACGCACAGAACTTGCTTATTCCAACTGGGCTTTCTGCCGCACAGACAGATGATATGTTTTTTAGATGGATCGGCCACGGAGGAGACTGCGTCGCTTCCCTTGGATACATGACAAACTGCTCACTACCAAAAGTGGTTGGGAAAAGATGTGAAATGGGGGTGGGGTGGGGGGGGAGAAGAATGAAATCGCGTCCTTGTTGCCAACATAACTTTCTCCCTAATAACTTCAATAGGCCACTGAGAGAGTTCTATGTGTTTATTTATTTATTTGGCTGCCTTTGGAGCAAGGAAGTTCTTTTTTAAACCCGGGCTTATGCATGTTCTAAAAGATGAGGACAGATCGAGTGATTGCAATGCGGGTGGCTCTCCAAGCATTCCGGTTGAATAGCTCTTCCAGAAATATTTCTTGACTCACTTATTTAGCACTTTCTATTGCTGTTACTAAGCAGATTGAAGAGTCCTCCCTGCGCTTTCGCCAGACTACTCCAGGGTTGATGTGGATCCCCTTATCCCTATTTGGCATGTGGAAAGATGGAGCAATGAAAAGCTGAAGTCCATTGTCACCCAAAAGGGATTTTTACCTGGGGTGCGAGCGTCTGAAGAGTCAGAGAAAGAATTAAAGCGTGTGCTCACCTCTTTATGGCTTTGTCCTTCTCCTTCAGGGTCATACCACTAAGCAGGAAGACCTTATTGTGAGGAATTTCACCTGGGTGTGAAGACCTAGAGATGAGCATGGTGGAGAGAAGCTAAAGGAGTTCCAGACCGAGGATAACTGCTCCTTCCATCTGGCTCCCATGATCTTGTTCCTTCTGGCTACTATGATCCTTCACTTCTTGCTTCTCAAATCCTTCTAGAGATTTCCAGCCTTTTGGAGGGCTGGGCTGACCTCTCTAATTGCAGTGCATGCTCTCTGGAACTTTCTTACCCTCCTCTGCTTGTTTCTTATTAGCCCCTCATTCCCAGGCCTTCCTCCAAGAAACCTCTTTGTGGTCTAGACATTAACTGGCTCATGACCTTGGACAGTAGATTCATTGAGCCTTGGTACTTTCAGATCTTTTTCCTTCCTGGAATTCTTTTTTAAACCTCTCGTAAAACGGGATGTAGAATCCCAATATGTAACCAAAGTGTAGTTATAATGGGGTGCTGTCATTAAATGGTAGAAGATCGAATAGGCTTCCGCCTAGGGCCAAGTCATCTTTCCAAAACTCTTCTGCCTCTGAGGACCCCACTTTGAAAACCACTATATTGGGAGTGCTTCAAGACCCCATCAGGCAGCTCTGATGACCATGGTTCTGCCTTCTTTAAACTTTTGGCCTCTTTGTACATCTCTCAAGTGGCACCTGTACAGATGAGGAAGGTGGGCCCAGTGGGAGACATGACCCCTGCTGGTTTCCTTACACTGCCTTTGAAATTCCATGTGATGAAGGCCTTTTAGTTTTCTCACTTCAGGTGATTCTTCTCAGGGGGTCTTGTCAACCCCCAGGCCTCCCCACGCCCCTACACCTGTGCCTGGACTTGCGAGTCTGGGCACCACCCCTTGGCCAGCACTTCCTTATTATTCATTACACTGTGCTGAGTAGTACCCTCAGTGAATTCTTGCCGCCGTTGTTGGGGCTCTGGGCCCACAGCCTCTCTCTCAGGAACATTTATGAGAGAAGTAACATGGCACTCAAGCTATTTTTAAGGAAACTTTTTTTTTTGATGTACTGAGTTTACTTTTTATGAGGAAAGTAAAGCACGGACCATCTCTCATTCCTCCACTGCTGTTTATGCAGTACTTGCATTCGCATGGCACTGTACTATTCCCCAAAGAAAGTCCTGACCTTTATGGTCATAATTTACAGTTTCACATTGCAAGACAGTTTCTAAAGAGCTTTTCCCACCTAAGATCTCCTTTAAGCCTCACAGCAACTCTGAGAAAAAGGAGACTCAACAAGATGACATAATCACTGTTAGGCTCACAGTTCACAGTTAGGTTGAGAAGAATTGTGGGGATTTGAACCTTAGGTTCCCTGACTTATACCATTGCACCAAACCATTCGTTCTCCTTGTAGCAGGAATTATGAATGAATAGGCTATTAATAGGTACTATTTATTAAGTGCTTACTTACATGTCAAACATTGCTAGGTAGACACTTCATAAAAAGCGCATTTAATCTTTTCAACTACACTATAAGGAAGAAATGATTATGTCCAGTTTGCAGGTGAATCACTAGAGGTATTGAGAGGATAAATAACTTGCTTAAGGTTCTTTACGGAATTGATGGACCTCAGATTCTAACCAGGACTGCCTGCCTCTGGAGGCCTTTCAAGTACAGGATGTGATCCTGCCCATTCTTAGTCCTTGCTAAAGAGATGACAAGTGCACTCTTGAAAATAAGAAAGCTAGTTTGTGGGTTACCCCATGGGATATTGAGTGCTGTGTACTGTTAGCAGGGGGCAGTTTTCTCTCTTTGCTCTTGGAGGTCATAACGTCTTTGTACAGTCCCTTCTGCTTTCTTTTTAGATTTTATGCACTCCACATTGACATTATGAGTCCTCCATTTTCTTGGTTTCTCCCCCATTAAAAGAGCTGTCCTTTCCTGCTCTGATTATTCTATCCTTCTAAGTTTTACATGCCTAGGGAATGTGTTTGTTGAATTCTCTTCCAAAATATTGTTTAGAATTATAGATACTTAATTCTTGTTTTAAATTGGAATGGCAATTACAGATTATCCCTGTTTTCAAAGAGATTTTCTGCTTCTGAAATGTACTTTGTAAAAGTTAGAAAGTCAAACACCACAAGAAGAGATAAGTAAGTCATATCAAGAAAGATGAATTCCTAATGCATGTTCTGATCGGCTAGCTGGCTGTGTCTTGCTTTCTCAGTGTCAATTTTATCTTTCTAACTCTTACGTTGGAACAACTGCCCTCCCCTCCCCCCAACACACATGTGAGCATGCACTCATGCGCGCACACACACAATTCTTGAGAAAGAAACCCTCCTATATTTGTTAAACTTGTTACTGTCTCCTCAGAATCTGGTTAGCAGACCTTTGGGTGAGCAAAAGAAAAATCTTTTTCTCTGTGCCAAGTTCAGGGTGTGAATCAATTCTCCCTGCCTTTTGCATTTTAGTAAATGTTTCCTAGATGGATTCTTCAGATTTCCAGTAAAGACAAACAGCTCAGAGAGCAGATTGCGTTCATACCCCAGGCCTGAGTTCTGTGACCCAGGCACAGGAGCTCAGTTCCATATATGGCCAAAAGAGGGACAGGGAGAGGGAGTTGAGGGAGAATGCCAGACATACAATGCGTTCCTAAGAAATGTGCATTCGCAACTGACAAAACAGGACCCTCATTGATTTCTATCTTATTCAGAACATCAACTGTGAAGTTTTGAGAAAGAAGCCAATGTTCTAAGCATCTGCCACAGGGTACAGTTTATTTTCCCTTTTTCTTTTGGTCAGATGTAGGTTTAATTTGGAGTCAGTGTTCAAGTCGACGCTAGCATGGAATGAGGACTAAGAAATTATTCTTGGAGTCAGCAGGTATGGGTTCTCAGCCCAATTCGACCACATCCAGCTGTGAAACTCTCTCTCTGGTGTGTTTTTTTCAATGTCAAAGTGGCAGGGCTGGATTTGATGATCTCCAAGATCTCTACTATTTCTATTTTCTTTAGTTCTAATTTTGCCTGAGATTTTCCACTTCCTGTGGAATTCCCCACAGAAAGTAGTTTCTAATTCTTCCAAAGAGTTTCTGTGGTTTAAACTTAAAAAGGCAAAATAAAACCCTGGTCTTGAATTTTCTTTTTGATTTCCTTAAATATGTTTTGGACACATCATTAGCCTTCACTTGGCAGGTAACTTCTTGCTGAGAGTGGAGATGAATACATTTACTGCATCTTCATGGTCTTCTCCCTCTGCTTGCCCCTCTTGTGGTTGGAGAAGAAATAGGGGTATCCCCAACACAGAGTTGTAGGAACAGGTGTGCACTTAGCAAATGCAGCCTTTTAATCGCCCTGTTAGTTGTCTGCTTCTCTTACAAATTCTGCCTTCTCTGTGGGAGAAGTGGGGCTAGCAGGAGGCAGCTCCCATAGCTTCCTCACACCTTAGGAAATGGAACTAGGGATGTGAAACTGAGGTGTTGGCTTTCCAGTCAGTAATGGGATGAGTCACTTGCCTGTCGCAGATGTTAAGAAGGTTAAGAAGAAATAGAAATGCAAAACTCTGGCCCTAGAGAGGACTACAGTCATTTCTATTTTATGAGACAAGGCCTGATTTCGAATGCTCTTTGTCTTCATCGGTTCTGTAGTCTATTGTCACCACACTACAATAGTCATGTTGCAAAATTTGCCATTTTCAGCTCCTTTTGGAACGGGTTCTAGCTAAAGTTGACTTCTCCTCTTTTTCTTCTAAAAGCATGGCGTTAGTTTCTATGCTGAGATACAGGGAGGTTTCTTTGTTCCTTGACAAAATATTTCATTCAGCTCCTGGGCTTTAATGTCTTGATGGCAGCCTGTGCCCCACCAGCACATTGATCGCTTGTGGCAAGTGATTGCTCTGATGAAGCCATGGTGGTTCAGCAGGCACACAGAGGAATCCCCTTCTCCCTGTGAGGCTGAAGAACCAAGCGTGACTCTGCCTTGCCTTGCTGCGATGGCCCTTTTGCTGGGAGATGGCTACTGCACAGCCACCAAGTCCTGGGTGGAGGACAAGGAGGCGAGTGGGCACTGATAAAGCAGAGAGCGATTGCCCCAGAGAGAGAGGGAGCTAAGAGGTGTGTGTTCTTGGTCAAGATGCTTGAAGTCTCTGGGCCTTCATTTCTCTATCAGGAAAGTGAAGTGCTAGTGGGCCTTGAAGGTCTCTTCTAGCTCTTAAAACATGAATTTAATGTATTTCCAAACTGTCTCTTCATGTCTCGTATCGCTCCTACTTGGTATCCCCAGTAATATTGAGTTGATCAACATGCACAAAGTTCTGACCATGCCGTTATCCTTCTTAATGTCAAACAGAACCCAAACAAGAGGCCTCCTCTGTGGGCTCCTGCTCACCTTAGTATTATGACCAAATTCTTTAGTGCAGCATTCAACTCCCTTCACCGTTCAGTTCCAGCTGATGGTTCTAGTTTTAGGGAATGGGGGCTTCAAGCCTTTCCTCACGTGTGTGGCATTCATCTTGAATTTGACCTTGCTGTGGGCCCTGTGGTACCATGGAGGAAGGTGTACATATAAAAAGAGGAAACTGTACGATGACATGGCAGCATTACTGGGTCAGGAGTGGAACAGAGAAGAATGAATCAGGATTCTGGAGTTCTGTGATAGACTCTACCACTAATTTAGGGGAGATTTAGGGAAACTGAACACAACGTACTTCCACTTTGGTAGAAAGCATACATTTTAATGGTTACAAATGCTTGGTGCTATTACGAGAAAACCACAGGGAAGACCAATCATAAACAGTAATAATTTATTGACCATGACTAATGCTTTGGGGAGTATGATATGTGACGCAGGTTTGTACAGGGCTTTAAAATGAACTGACCCCTTTCAACACCCATTAACTCATCAGATCCTCACAACAGGTCCATGAGAGTGGCAGGCTAAGGAATATTGCCCTCATTTTACTTAAGAGCAAAGTGATGCTCAAATAAAGTGCAGAGGCCGGTCAGTATCACATGGTAAAGAGGTGGCATAGCGAAGACTTGTCTAGTGCTTTCAGGCCTGCACCGTGTTTCCTGCCTTTTGAAGCTTCAGCTTAGTAAGTAGAATGCACACGCACCCCCACTTCCCCCATCAGAGGATGGTAGAGGATGGTGTTTAATTAGTAGTGAATTGTGTGAGCCATAATATTTGGTGAATCAGCTTGGTGATTAGTGGGGTGATGTGTCGGTCGGTTCACTTTCACAGCTGAATTATTAACTAGGGCACCAAGACGGATAACAGAATTGAGGATTTCTAGTTTCTGACTGTTCATTCTTGCATATGTACTTTCATTTATTTAAGGCAACAAAGAACTAATAATTATTGAACATTTAATATGTGCCAGGCTTTGTGCTAGGTGCTGATTCGTAGAAGTGAATCATAAAGCAAGGGTTGGAAAGGACTTTAAAATTTATGTAGAATACCCCATCTTCCCTCTCATCCTCAGTGTCCCCTCTGATATTCTTGCCAGGTGTTAAGTCAAATTGTACTTGACCATTTTATGTGATATCTTATAGTAGAGGGTAGTTGCTCCAAAGGCTGTTACCTTTCATGTTTAGAAATATACACAAACTGTTTGTAACTTTCATCAATGGTAATTTATTCATCTATTACATGGCTTTATGAAAACTAAACCCTTCTCTTAAATTTATGTTTTCTTCTTAGATTAAGTTTCTTGGTTTGCTCCCTCTGCTCTCTTGGGAGATTATTAACTCTCATTTATCCTAAAATTTCCTTGTATGTGATTTGAAGCTGCCTATCTTGATTCTGGAAATTGAAAATTGGGGAAATAAGCCCATACTGTATTTTTTCCTTTCAATTTCATTTTTGGGATTAGAATTGTATCTATGTAATTTCTCAGATTTTGAGTCATGTAGGAACATGTTCCTACACATGATATTTGAAACCTATTTATACTTTCTTAGAACCACAAAATTTTCAAATTGGAAGGGACCAGAAAGGTCTTCTCAAATAGCCCTAGACTATAAATTCCTTGAAGTCAAGAGCTGTCTGTGTCAGATTTATTTCTGTACCTCCTCTTGCTGCAACTGCAAACACCTAGCCAGGGCCAGGTGGCCTTGATAAATGAGTGTTGGATTGAATTGGATTTCTCATTCTCAGTGCTTTCTTTGCCCCTTACTCAACTTGTCCAGTCATTGGGGGAGGTGTTTGGACCTGCTCAGTGTGATGAATAAGTAAATCATGGGGTTTGCTGCCCTCCACTAGGGCTTTAGCTGTGTTTAGATTTAAGAATGCTGAGTAACTAATAAAAAGCGATTCCAAGGCACTCTGCAGATGGAAAGTGCTTCATATGTAATAAATAATAATAGTCTCTTAAGATTAGGCACAGCCACAGAAGGAAGTGCCGACCTTGCAGGATGTAGAAACTTCTGATAGACCTTCCAGTGGAAGAGTGAATTGGTTGGTATTGTCTCCCTTCATCATTTTATAATTAGCGGTTTTATCTTCAAGTCACTGTATATCCCTCATGATGGGCAAAGTTTCCTTTCTGAACTATCTAGGAATTAATCCTGCCCATTATCATTAGGAGAGAGACCGAAGGAACAGAATGAGAATTGATAGACAAGTCTTCTAGGGCAAGACTTTAATTCAGTCCTTTAATTCAGTGCTTAAATCCAGTCCTTTCCAGATCCTGTCCTCTTCCTCAACTGTTATTTCTTTTAAGGAGTCTGTAGTCACCTCTATTTTAGTTCCAGAGCGTTGGTATTCTCAAGAGGTGGAAATTGGCACCTTTCTCCTAAGGAGTCAGTGGAACGGCTAGGGCCCCTCCTGGCTTTGAACCATCAGTTTCAGAGTAAAACATCTTCTGCCTGTGTAGACTGCATTTCCTCAGTTACCCTTTCTGTTTTCACAGAGAGGTCCTGCTTTTTCTCTTGGGATTTCATCCAGGGACTGGCCTGCCTTTCCTTTGTCCTGGAGTGTGGGTCCTTCTGATTCAAATTCGGTGACTATATGGCGGCTGCCCCCCAGGAGCCACGAACTATGTTTTCACCTGTGTTATCCCATCTTAGTAAAGTGCGTGAACTGAAGTATAAACAGAACCTTGCTATTTTCCTTAGTAGCTTTAAAAGCCTCTTTCTTCTCAGCAACAGTGACCCACTGTAGTTGGGCATTATTCACTTAATCAGTAAATATTTATCGAGCACCTACTGTCTTCCAAGAACTCTTCTTGGTGCTGGTCAGTGAACAAAACAAAGTCCCCTTGAGCTAACACTTGAAGTATTTAACAGAAGTATGATTAAAAAAAAATGATTTGACGGAAGTATGCTTAAAGACACAAACACAACAAACCAAAAACACAACAGCTCTTTCCTTCTGGCCTTTCCTTCTCCGGTTTCTCTTCTCCCCCATTTCTTTTTCTCTGCCTAACCAGAATCAACACCCTTCGTTCTCTCACCTTGCCTTACCAAGATGTCCATGTTTTCTTCTCATTCCCTTCTTTGTCTCCTCTTTGTGTCCGCTTGTGCTGTGCGTGTAGGATGTAGGGAGGAAGCATTTGGGGCTTGATGCTGGCTTGATCCCAACTTCATATCCATTCCTAGCTGCTCCTTTGCTTCTCCTTCACCTCAAGGCGTGGTGCGGAGGGTAGATGCCCATGTTGTGAATCAGAACCTGGAGGTGAGAGAGGCCAGTGGCCCTGCGGCTTTTGGGTCCCCATCCAGCAGTACTGCATTGTCCCGATCCTGCTGAAGAAATGGATGTGGCCCAAAAGCCTAGGTACCCCAGCAGATTGTCATCTCAAAGGGGCTTCTCTCAGGAAGTCTTCCTTGATTCTCTCCTTTCTCTTAGTTTTTATTATGCATCTATGCCAGAGTAGGAGCTCAATAAATTTTAGCTTTTTTTTCTTCTCTGAAGTCTCATGTCTCTTTATCTGTGCTTAACTTAATGGGACTTACTATTGAATTTCATGGTTATTGTGCCCATTTCTTACCTCCCTAGGAGGCATGGACTATGTCCATCTGTGTTAAATGAACCGGGGGTGGGAGGAGCATTTTCCTCCTATGGAAACTAGCTCCTCTTTTTGGCGTGAAGACCTTGGATCTGCATCTAATACTTAGTCCTAGATTTTAGTAGCTCACATGCAGAGAGCTGACCTCTATATTGACCAAGTGGTTGGACTTCCAAGTGCCCCTGGATTTCTACTCAAGCCTGCAGTTTGCAGGTACCTACCATTCCTGGGCTATTGTCATCTACCCCTAAACCAAACATTTGGGAACGGGACCAGTGATGACTCCTTGTATCCTTAGTCGATACAAAGTAGAACTTGTGGGATAGATCTTTTCTTCTCCATCCCCACGACTTATGCCTATGCTTTACTTCTCATTTTCTACTTCTGTGCCGGACCCCAGACCCCCAACCTCTCTTTAGATCATGTGTGGTTACCGTAACTCACATTATTGCACGTGTACTAAATGTCAGGCAGAGTAAATTGCTTTCCATACCTCATTTCATTTAATCCTCAAAGCCAACCTGTGTAGTAGATACTAGTATTATCCATATTGGATGGATGAGGAGACTCAGGCTTAGAGAGGTTTAAATAACTTGCCCGGCTTCACACAACTTGTAATGGCAGGGTCAGGGTTAGAAGCCAGATCTCTCTGACATCAGCTTGTGATTTCTGAACGACTCTACTCAACCTGGCTTCCTCTCCTGCCCTTCTCTGCTCACCTTGCTTGGAGTGGGTTCTTCTCTGCATATGAGAAACAAGGACCATGTAGGTGGCTGGAAGGAGTGCTCCGTCCTCACCTCCTTCTCCCATTGGTACCTGTAGCCAGAGCCATTGAATGTGTGCTCTATTCTTCTGACCTCTCACCAGATTCTAAATTGGCTCTCAAGGCTGCATTCGCTGACAAACACCTTATAAGGCGTTCATTGTTTTTCATGGTTTACTTGGTTTATCACCAGCTAGGGACAGCTTGACATTTGCTTTCCTGTATGTTGGATTCAGATCTCCTCTCAAGGTTTCTCCCCACTTAGCAAAGACTCTATGACCACTTGAATTGACAGCAGGTACGATTCTACATATCCATTATAATACATTATGTTATAATAAAATCTAGAGGCATATGGAGAATTTGGGAGCAGTCTAAGAAACGAGAGTGAGGTTTGGAGAGAGGCGTGGCCTTCACATCTTCTGGTGGATGATGGTGGGCACAGCTTGGCCACTTGAAATCATCATGCTCTCCGGGGAACTGCCTCAGCCTGGGGCACTTATATTATTGGTGCTTAGCATTTTTGTATTACTTTACATTTGCAAAGTGCTTTCCAGTGATTTATTAGCCGTTCTTGTTTTTAATAGCCCCTTGAGGTAAGTTGATACTCAGCCTTCTGAGAACAGAAATGCATAGCGAAGGGTCATCTCATCACATATTATTGGATCTGGGGTCAGGACTCTGAACTCCTGGGATGAGGCTGTTTGGGGTCATTGCCTCACGAGGATTAATAGGAGATCAAGTGGACTTAACTTCAGCTCCCAGAGTCTCTAAGCAGAGCTGGAATGATGGCAGCTATTGAAGGAAATCACATAGAAGCCATTATCAAAAGACCTGGATTCCAGTCCTGACTCTACTGTTGACCAGCTATATTGCCCTTGAGCAACTACTTTGTGTATCTAAGTCTTAGATTCGCCCTCTGGAAAAACAAGAGTTATCTCTTAAGTCCCTTTAGATCTAACATTGTATTAAATATAATTCTATGACTTTAGACCCCTTCTCTGGAAGGGGTAGCCAATACATTATGTGACAGGGAACATGGTTATAGATCTAAATCATTAGGGGATATGTCATAAAAAGGTGCTTACCTTTTTTCCAGAATCCAAGGACTAACTGACAACGATATGCCTTCAGATTCATTTTAAGAAGCGTATAAACCTCATTCACTATAAAACTGAGATCGTGAGTGAAGCTGCTAGAGGAAAGACTGGAGCCAAGACTATCAATCCTGTCTCTTATGGGTGTTGTAGAAAGTAATTAGCAGGCTTGATTATCTCACTGGTTTTAACACACGTTTTAGGGATGTGATGTAATGCGAGGAAACATTTAGTTGTCAGATTTTAGGGCTGTATCAAATTTATTCTTGCAGGAAAAGTCTAGTTGTCCTGGCAACCTGAAATTGATTTTCTTTTTGCTCTTGTCAGCTGAAACTGGTCCCCTTTGAATCATTCCTCTAATTTAATATAGAGAACTATATGTCCCCACCTGGTGACCAAATCGTTCTTAATGACAGGTAACCCCAGCAAATCGTTCTCCTTTCCTACCTGAGCCAGAAGCTATAGTTTATTACTGC
Source organism: Ceratotherium simum simum (assembly GCF_057802395.1). NCBI lineage: Eukaryota > Metazoa > Chordata > Mammalia > Perissodactyla > Rhinocerotidae > Ceratotherium > Ceratotherium simum. The sequence goes on along the minus strand of NC_141914.1, from coordinate 35,198,274 downwards.
CCTCACCCTATGCTGTTCTCTTTGTGGTTATTTGTTTGTCCATAGAGTCAGGTGTACAAGTAAAGTGACATTCAATTAATTAAGAGTTTAATCAAGCCTGTAGAGCAATGACGTAATTGGCAGCCAATCAGGGCCTTTCATTTTCAGTTACTGCCTGGGCAGAGGTGGGATTAGAATGGGTTCCAGGAGAGGAGTCCTTTTGTGGGGATGCCTAGCATTCTGTAGCCCGGGGAGGGTGATGTCATGGCCCAGAAGACAGAGAGAAAACGGAGCCGCATGGCTGTTTTCTGCCTCTGTCAGTCATCTCTATCAAGGGAAGAGGGATGAACTTTAAACTAGGGAGGATAGAATTGACATCATTAAGAAGAAATTGATGTTCACAACAGATGAGGAGGTTGTTAGAGAGCAATTTGCTCTACTGAATAATTGCAAAGTTCATGAGCCACACATACTGTGTCTCAGGATACAGAGGAGAACTTCTGATGGTGACCGTGGAACTGCTGCCAGTAATTTTGAGAAAACCTGGAAATCAGCAGAAATGCCAGAAGTGAGAGATGAGGAAATAGATATCAGTTATCAAAAAAACAGGTATCCGGAGTCTAGAATCTGCTGACTTTATTGTGATTCCTGGTATATTTCTAGACTGGCTTATTAGACAGGTGATTTATGAGTCTTTGAAAGGAAGTTGTGTTTATCAGGAACCAGAACAGGGTCACTTAGCCATTTCCCTTTTTGTTTGGGTTAACCAGCTGGTGGATTAGAGTAACAGTATAGAGAACGTGTAGATAGTACAGACGTTAGAATCAGGTTGTCTGGGTTTAAATTCAAGGTCCTCTGCGTGTAGCCATATGACCTTAGACAAGTTACTTAATTTCTGCGACTCAGCTTCCTCTACTGTGAAATGGGGCTAATGATGGCACTGACTAAGGATGCTGTGAAGACTAAATGAACTAATGCTTGTGAAGTGTTTAAGACAACACCTTGCCCATATTAAGCATTCAATAAATATTGCTAGCATTGCTCTTAGTAGGAAGACATTTGAATTTAGTAAAACATTTAAAAATATTCTACATATTTATGGATAAGATAGAGACATGTAGGCTGGATTATGGAATAGCCAGTGGATGAATTTATGGGTCCATGAATGAATATACACCCATTAGTAACGTCGGTGGAGAAAGAGTCTACCTCTTGGCGGGAGGGGGCTCAAAATTATATTGCAAGGGCGAGAGTTTGTGACCATTTTTGCAAGTTACCAAACCCCTTCCCACTCCCCCATCCTTTTTTCACCCAAGAGGTAACCATCATTAACAATTTGGTATGTGTCTAGTTTTCCCCTGTACAGTTATATTCCTATAAATATATATTTATTTTTTTAGTTAAAAAAAAACCAAAATTATTTGTACAAAGTTTTCATTCTTTGTTCTTTCATAAACTATCAGGACTATCAAAATTGAAACAGTCACTTGGAGCTGCGGCACCATGTTTGTCTTATGTATAATCATCCTTACATCCATAGGCAGAGTGGTACCTATATTGTTTTCCCTTCTTTTCACCCTAGCCATTGGGAGACTTTTCTTTGTCTCTTCCTTTGTATCTTCCTTCCTTGTACTTTCCCTTCCCTTCCCTCCCCTTCCCTTCCCTTCTTATCTGTTCCCTCCTCGTTCTTTCTTCCCTCCCTCCCTTGCTAACTCTCTGCCTTTCTTCCTTTCTTTATTATTATTATGTTTTTGCTTGCAGAAGATAGTCCCTGAGCCAACAACTGTGTCAGTCTTCCTCCGCCGCCACAGCATGGCTTGATGAGTGGTGTGTAGGTCCACACCTGGGATCCGAACCCGCAAACCCTGGGCCGCCAAAGTGGAATGCGTGAACTCACTATGCCGCAACCGGGCTGGCCCCTTCTTTATTATTCTTTTAAATCTCTTGTCGTTCACTTAAATTGGGTCTTAGTGACTAGGCATTTACATGCTGTTATAGTCCTTTGGAGAAGCAGGCTTTGGCCACCTATTTCCAGTTCTGAATTGTCAGGTCCCCACCAATATATTTTCTTGGCTTCTGTGTCCTTGTCCTTAACACTGGAGGTTGTGATGCCCTTGTCCAGCCTCAAGAGGCCATGTTGAGCATGAGTGATACACGTGTCATATGGTTTCCCATCCTGTATGTAGGGTGATAGGAGGGTGGCTTGCATATACATGTACATTCCTTGGGCTTGTGGAGGGGTAGGTTTTATTTTGGTCTGGTGCCCCTGAGATCAGTGAACTCAGCACCTCTGTCATGAGACTTGCCCTGTGTTGTTTTGGCTGCCCAGTGTCCTTAACATAAGTGATATCCCTACACAGGACTCTACCGGATCTGACTTCAGGCCACCTCTCCACCTGCTCCCTGACTCCTCCTGTACACCCCATGCTCATCCTTTTCATCTCATGTGGAAGGCCATCCTCCATGGCCGGCTCCGCCAGGCAACATCCTTCCACACCCACCTCAAATCCCACCTTCTCAGAAATGTCAGCATTCCCATTTGGAGTCAGTCTCCCCCCTCCTACATTCCCCGTTACATGGTTTGTGCTTTCAGAAACACTTTCACAGATCACCTTGTGTTTTAGTGGGTGCTAGCTATTTCTGATCTCCGATCTCCAGAGGGCAGGCATCCCTGAGCCCTTGGAGCCTAGCTCCGTGGCTGACATCTATAGCTACTCTGTAAATGTGTGTTAAATGGAATTACTAAGGAGGCCTGAGGGGTTGGAAGGTTAATTACAGTTAACCCAAGGAACTAATCCAAGGGCCCCTGGAAACTGGTTTAGGAGCATATACCTTTTTTTTTAATTGCAGTAGCATTGGTTTATAACATTATATAAATTTCAGGTGTACATCCTCATGCTTCAATTTCTGCATAGATTGCATCATGTTCACCTCCCAAAGACTAATTATATTCCATCACCACACACACGTGCCTAATCATCCCTTTCACCCTCCTCCTTCTCCTCTGGTAACCGCCAATCGAATCTCTGTCTCTATGTGTTTGTTTGTTGTTGTTTTTATCTTCTACTTCTGGGTGAGATCATAGGGTATTTGACTTTCTCCCTCTGACTTATTTCGCTTACCATAATACTCTCTATGTCCATCCATGTTGACACAAATGGCTGGATTTCATCGTTTCTTATGGCTGAGTAGTATTCCATTGTGTATATATACCACATCTTCCTCATCCATTCGTCCCTTGATGGGCACTTAGGTTGCTTTAGGAGTGTATAGCTTTTAAGAGCAGCTATCAGCTTTTCCCCAGCCTCTTTCTTAATCCCGTTTCTCTAGAGGCAGAGGGAAAGCTGGTGTTTGCTTAAGATGCTGGTGATATTCCCAGTGAGTTTAGGTCAGAATGCACCACCTCTTCTCCTAGCTCTTAAGCTCTAGAGTATCAACCTCTTTCGATCGGAAAAGCTTAGCTTTTGACGAGGAAGAAGTGGTTTACAAGATGACCTCTGAATTTCTGATTTTGTTTATGAACCTTCTTAATACTAATGCTGGGTCCCATTCTCAGAATTTCTTCCCCCCCCACCCCAAAGCCCCAGTACATACTTGTATATCCTAGTTGTAGGTCCTTCTAATTCTTCTATGTGAGATGCCACCTCAGCATGGCTTGATGAGCTGTGTGTAGGCCTGCACCCAGGATCTGAACCGGCGAACCTGGGACTCCGAAGCGGAGCGTGCGAACTTAACCACTGCGCCAGCGGGCCAGCCCCAATTATGAACTTTCTTTCTTCCTTTATTTTTATTTTTAAAATTTATTTTATTTTAAGTTTTCTTTATTGTGAAATTTTTGTTGTACATTGTTGTTTGTCAGTCACCATATAAATTCATCCCTTCACCCCTTGTGCCCACCCCCCAGCCCCCTCGCCCCTGGTAACCACCAAACAGTTCTCTCTGTTGGTTTATCTTCCACTTATGAGTGAAATCATGTGGTGTTTGTCTTCTCTTTCTGGCTTATTTCACTTAACATAATACCTTCCAGGTCCATCCATGTTGTTGCAAATAGGACGATTTTGTCTTTTTTTATGGCTGAGTAGTATTCCATTGTATATATACACCACATCTTCTTTATCTAATCATCAGTCGAGGGGCACTTGGGTTGCTTCCATGTCTTGGCTATAGTGAATAATGCTGCAATGAACACAGGGGTGCATAAGCCTCTTTGGATTGTTGATTTTGAGTTTGTTGGGTAGATTCCCAGTAGTGGGATAGCTGGATCATAAGGTATTTCTATTTTTGATTTTTTGAGGAATCTCCATACTGATTTCCATAGAGGCTGCACCAGTTGGCATTCTCACCAGTAGTGAAATAGGGTTCCCATTTCTCCACAGCTTCTCCAGCATTTGTTGTTTTTGTCTTGGTGATTATAGCCATTCTAACAGGTGTAAGATGATATCTTAATGTGGTTTTGATTTGCATTTCCCTGATGATTAGCGATGTTGGATATCCTTTCCTGTAACTATTGGCCATCTGTATATCTTCTTTAGAGAATTGTCTGTTCATTTCCTCTGCCCATTTTTTGATCTGGTTGGTTGTTTGTTTTTGTTGTTCCGTTGTGTGAGTTCTTTATATATTATGGAGATTAATCCCTTGTCAGATATGTGGTTTGCAAATATTTTTTCCCAGCTGGTGGGTTGCCTGTTCGTTTTGATCCTGGTTTCATTTGCCTTGTAGAAGCTTATGAACCTTCTTGAAGAAGACTTTGCAGTTGCCCTTGTCACAAGGAAGGCAGACGTGCCAAGGTGCTACATTTGTGAAAGTGAGTGAAATTCCAGCCTCATTTTGTGATTCTGACCATTAAGAACAGTGTGGGGTCAGGCTGTGCTCACATGGTGTGCCCAGTAAATCCATGTTCCACCATCGCTGTTGGGATCTTCACTCAATTGCTGCTTGTGAAACACCTTTTCCTGGCTTGCAGTTCAGATTCTATATGTACTGCTGAAGGTTACTTCCAGTGACTCATGCACAGAAAACTTTATTTTATTTTTTTTATTTTTGCTGAGGAAGATTCGCCCTGAGCTGACATCTGCTGCCAATCTTCCTCTTTTTTTGCTTGAGGAAGATTAGCCATGAGCTAACATCTGTGCCAATCTTCCTCTATTTTGTATGTGAGTCGGTGCCACAGCATGGCTGATGCATTGTGTAGGTCCGTGCCTGGAACCCAAACCTGCGAACCCGGGCCGCTGAAGTGGAGCGCGCCATACTTAACCACTAGGCCATGGGGCTGGCCCTAGAAACTCTTTATGTTTAACATGCCACAGATATAGAATTTAGGTGGAAAAAGATACGCATAATGCAGAGGAAAGAGAAAAAGAGCAAGCCCAGGACATCTGGTGTCTGTCTTAAATCTGCCAGAGGCATATTGTATGACATGGGGCCTCAGTTTCCAGATCTGTAAAATGGGGACACTAATAATTATTAGGAAGAGTCACTGTATAAGTTAACTGTGATTATTTAGGTATAGCATCTGGCACTGTTCAACGGTAGAGTATCCCTGTGAAGTTGCCTGGACTTGGTTATGAGTCCCGGTTCCAGTAGCTGGTTGAATTGGGATGATTTATATACTCAGCCTTCAATGAGGCTGAGTTACTAAACCTGTCTAAATCCAAGTTTACATGGATTTTATCTGAGATTAAATATACCTTGCACACTAAATTGTAAAGATTAGACAATGTTTGTAAAGGGCCTAGCACAGTGGTGTTTCTCAGCATCTGGCCTGGGGATTGACACTGGCCGCTGCCCCAGCTTCTCTGGAGTGGTGATATGTCCTGGGGTGGCATGCCTCAGAGGTATTGACTGAAGTCTCCCTCCATGGCCATATTTCCTTCCTGTATCATGGGCACAAAACCTTTCTCTCCAGCAACCAGATGCGTAGAATAGACCTAGTTATGGAGATGCTGATTTTAGAAGGATACACACCATAGCACGTATGGAGAAGTGCAGCTAATATGGTGGAGGATGTTTTAAAAGCTTTCATATGAAGAGCTATTGAAGACCTGACAGTATTTTACCCAGAGAAAGATGGATTTGGGGTGGGAGAAGAAGGTTGAGATTGATAATGGAGAGAGAGTTAGTGCTTGTCCAGGGAGGAGGTGACCAGACCTAACCTAGGACAGTGGCAGGTGAGGATAGAGAAGCGAGGCTGGAAAGAGGGCCTGGGCAGAAGAAAGGGCATGGGAACTAGGAGGCTTAAGGCAGAGGTGGAGGGTTCCGATCAGTGTTGGGTGCAGAGGCTGGAGACACTGTATGAATAGCTAGGCTGTAGCTGCAGTGCTTGGCAGGATAAGAAAAATAGGGGCTTTCTGTTGTCACCATCCCGCTGGGTAAATGAAAGGATGGTCCTAGGTGTGTATGTATGTGTGTCTGTATGCATGTGTGTTTGCATCGTGTATGTGCATGTGTGCATGAGTGTGTGTTAGTAACAGGACCAAAGAGATTGGGGACTTACCCAAGGCCATAAAGCTAGGAAACATCTTTCATTTGCTTAAAGTACTGAGTTTAGTAATGACTGTGAGCGACAGAGATGGGCAGGGGGAGTAGGGAAAGGGCCTCGGCCCCATTTCCTGCTCCCTCCCAGGCGGGTAGTGAGTAGGAGTTTTAAAGTTTCACTGTTTGATAGCATCACCTCCTCTGCTTTCCCAGAAATTATTCCTCGAAGTATGACTCGAATCGTTACTCTGTTGGGAGATGTCTCAGTTCAGAGCTGACTTTCTGCTGTGGTTGTTTACTAAAGAAATGGTGGCATTGGCGATACACAGATGGCATAATCAAGTGGAAAGAACAGGGCTTTAGGGGTTAGGAGGCCTGGATCTGAGTCCTGGCTCTGCTTTGAGAGACCTATGAGAATTGGGCAAATGAGTCTACTTCTTTGTGCCTCCGCTTTTCCTATAGTAAATTGGGGGATAACGATTCCTATTTGATAAATTTGTTGTGACAGTGCTTTGCAGATTGCAATGTTGGTCATAGTACAATAGAGGTAAGGGGGTATCTGGACTGGGGTTCCATTTCTACGTGCGTGAAGTAGTAGAGGGAAGTGGTGAATCAGTCAGCACCTGTGAGTGGTGCAGATCTCTAATGTTATGGTAATGCCAGCACATTCTTTGTTAGGGGGTTCTTGGAACATAGTGATTAACGACTGTAGAATCTGCTGACTGCTTGGTTCTACCCTGCCTGGGGCTGACCACCAGTAGCATCATGCCTCCCTACTCCCGAAGCCCCCCACCCAGGGGCTGAGGATCTCCTAGCTCCTGTGTTGTCTCGGGAGAATTTCTGAACTTCTGGGCCTTCATTTCTTTGTCTGCAAAGTGGGGATAATAATCAACTCAACTTTGCCTGCCTTGTGAGGATTAGCTGAAGAAAGGGATATGAAGACCCTTTGTAAGTTCTACTGAACTCTTCGTATTTTTGGAGCCCGTTTTCTCTCTCTTCTCCCTTCTGCTGATGGTCAAGGGACGTCTTTGGTCTTGAAAAGATGAACAGGTTCAGAGGAAGAAATGGGGGCTTATGGAGGAAAGTGGCTTTCTAAGGACCCAGAGGGAACTGGAGTCCTGGGATCCATGCCCAGTTTTGTCACAACATGTCAAATTCCACCATTCAATGCAAGCCTGATTTGTTCATGCCTAACACCTACCCAGGGGGAGATAGAAACTTCTAGAAGGGGCATCAGCCCTTTGAAGCCTTGAAGCGCGTGGGAGAGGTCTGGTGTGGCTGCTGCTGTGGGTGTTGAAGTTCCTGTTCACTGCTCCTCGTGTCCAGCAGTGACTAGTTATTTGAGTATTTGGGTTTTGGGTGAGTCAACAGGCCCGTGACCCAGAGGACTTGTGGTGTGCTTGGCAGCAGGCTGGAATTAGTCAGAAGGCAAAACTGCTTGTCCTGACCCCAGAACCCACGTACTCTGGATGGATGAGAAAGTCCTCTCTGATCCTCAGTTGCTCTATCTACGTCCACTTCTGGAGGATAGGATTTTCTCTCTTTCTGCTTCGTGAGGTTCATATGGAAATCAAAGGAGAGAAGAATTTTTTTTTGTAAATAATATTGTGATATTCAGATTTCATTAGTTTCTGCCCCTTAAAAGAGGCAGCTGACTTCACTTCTTTGCTCCCTCCCAAAGTAAATGTATTGATACCAAAAAAGAAAACCAGTTAAATTCCTGAGGGCAGTTGGTAAGCAGTCTAGTCTTTTTTAATTTGGTGTCTGAGGTCTCTGACTTTAAGCCTGGACCATTTCAAATATATATTGGGGATGCGTGGTAAGAAGGGATCATGTAATGTAAATCAACGCACAAGTTCAAGAATCTCAGGTTCCCACTTGGCTTACATGTGCCTCGGATTATAATATTCTATTCTGGGGCTTTGGCCCCATTTTTTAATGTAACCCGCAGAGATTTGCTTCTCGTAGAGACTTGATCATGGGGCTCCAGAAGGTCCCTATGTAGGAAACTGAGGGCTGGCAAGGCCACATGTTGAAGAAATGGCAAAATCAAGAGTAGAAGCCAGCTCTTTGGATCCTCACTTTCCTGCTCTTTCTGACACATCACTCTTCCCTCCTGTCAGGTGAAGAGAGGAGCCAGATGGTTTGACAAATGGTTCTTGTTGCTGTCAAATCTGCCTTCTCTCTTTGCTCAGACAGACAGTTCTTACCTTCTCTTTTTTGGGGCATTAAGTGGGGTGGGCAGAGAGGGAGGAGGTGGATGAAGGAAGAAAAACATTTTATTCCCCAATTCTTTTTTTTTTTTTAATAATTTTATTTATTTATTTATTTTCCCCCAAAGCCCCAGTAGATAGTTGTATGTCATAGCTGCACATCCTTCTAGCTGCTGTATGTGGGACGCGGCCTCAGCATGGCCAGAGAAGCAGCGAGTCGGTATGCGCCCGGGGTCTGAACCCGGGCTGCCAGCAGCGGAGCACGTGCACTTAACCACTAAGCCACGGGGCCGGCCCCTATTCCCCAATTCTTGATGTGGCGGAGATGACCAGTAAGCTCTCGTTTCTCTGTCAAGAAGCAAAGCTAAGGCACTGAGTAGTCGTCACCTTGAATTCAAAGCACACAGAGGCCTAGAAATGGCAGGCCGTATTGGGAGACAACATTGATTTCATATATATCCATCTTAAAAAAACATGTTTTAGATGCCATATCCATAAATACTAATAAGGCTGTCTGATTCCAATTTTCAGGTGAGATTAGCATTTTATTGAGTATTTTATCTGTCAGATTCAATACTCGATGTACCATCCTCCCAGGCTTATTAGCATAATTGCTGTGCTTAAGCAACAATAAAAAATTCAGCAGTAAAATAGCAGTTAGTGCAGGCAATTTGTTATCAAAAGCTTTTACTTAAGGATAGCTCCAGCCTGCATTTATTAGCAAGTTAGGGTTATAATTTATTTTTATTTGGAAAAACAAAAAGGGGAGAAAAGATTTTGCTCTTTTGTTTTGGAAATAATAGAGAAATTAAAAAGCATTGCCTCTCTGGAAAATTGTCTGCGTCCCTTCTTCCATTGCCGGGAGCAGCCTGTGACAGGAAGAGACTCCACTTGTGAGGCACGTTGGCTCAGACAAAAAGTCACCGTCCTCGGCATTGGAATAAATGGTAGTAGTGCCCATTTATGTTTGTACAGGTGTTTCCAAACACTTTCACGTAGTTCTTTTTGCTTAAATCTCACACCAGTCCAGTGAGGACTAAGAATAGAGGACTGAGTTGAAATGACTTTTTCCAAATGAGGCAGTTGAATGGCAGAGCTGAGCTACAAGACCTGGTCTTCCAGCCCCCAGGCCTGTCTAAGCAATTGGACCCCTCACATTCTTGCCCCAAAATGCTTGTGTGGGCGCCGTTTCTCTTGCCCTGTGATGGACAGTTTTCATTTTACCTCTTACCATGTATGCGTGTGCACATGCATGCTCTCACACTCACACATGTCTATATGCACACACATACACACACATATTTTTCCCCCCAAATTTAATAATTTACTCTTGCAACTTTTTTCTTTGATGTCCTGGTTGAAGCAATTCTGCCGTATGAATTTTCTCTTGGTATCAAATGTCTTCCATTTCTTGCATTTACAGTCTCTCTCTCTCTCTCTGTAGCTAGTGACTGACTCAGGAAAGACTTGTGATTACCATCTGTGAAGGACCCGGTGCAAAATAAATGTTTTATGAGTAACGTGACAGTCTTTGTAGAGAAGACAGAGATAAAATTTAAAAATGTAGAGATTGAGAAGTCATTTTTATTCTTTATCTCTTGAGAAATGAATCAGAAATAAATAAGAACATTAAATGGAGGCTTTTTAGTGTGTTTTAGGCTTCAATTATGGGTAATAATTTTCAAATGGAAGATAAAATTTTGGGTGAAAATGGACAACTGAAGCTCCTAAACTTTCATAGAATTTAGTGTCTTGAATTTTCTTTCCTTAGGAAGTTCAGAGAAAGATCATATAATCGTTAACTCTGAACATCCCTAATATGCAAGGTAGTGTGCTGGCCACTGTGGGGTTTACAGATTAGATCAGACAGGGCTGTGAGACTCAAGACATGTTTAGACTATAAGAGAGGATATTAAGAATAAATGAATATTGTTTTTGTTTTTGAGCAGCTATTATATGACAGGAACTCTAATAGGAAATTTTGTTACATTATGCCATTTCATCTTAATGTTTTCCACAGTTATTTATTGAATTAATTTTTCTTGAGCACTTATTACATACCAGTCATTGTCATAGTGTTTTACATGCATCAGCTCATTTAATTTTTGTAACAACCCTCTGAGATAGTGGCAAGTACTATTATTGTTCACATTGGTTAGACGAGGAAACTGAGGCACAGAGAGGCTAAGTAACTTTTCCAAATCACACAGCTAGTAAGTGGTGGAACCTCTCTGGTCTCCCTGTCTCTTAAACATGTGTTCTTACCATTGCACCACTTGGCAAAAAATGAATGAATATATAGATAGGTAGACAGACAGTGCTAATGATGAGTAGGGGACTGTGTAGTTTATTGATGTCAGAGCTGGTGCAGAATCTGGATATTTACAAAGAGCACTAAACTTGAAATTAGAGAGGTCTTCAAATACTAGGATGCTTCTTAGTGTTTGTAAAAACCTCGGTTAAATTACTTCTTAGTAAATAAAATTACTTCAGTGTCTTCCTTTGAATTAGGGATAATAAAATCTCTCTCCTGATGTCAATGTGCGAGTAAATTAGAAAATGTATGTGAGAATCTCCAAAGGTGCCTGGTTTAAGATGGGTATTCAGCCAGTGGCAGGAGTGTCATGAACAGGCAGTTTTGTGTACTGGTTAGAACAGCCACCAAAGCCAGATGGTCTGGGTTTACATCTGTTCCACCATGTAGTATTGTATGACCTTAGGCAAACAACTTCATCTCTTTGTGCCTCAATTTCCTCGTCTATAAAATGGACTTACTTCATAGGATTGTTGCAAAGGTTCAAGAAAATATGTAAAACACATAGAACAATGCCTAGCACAGCAAGTTGTGTATGTGTTTAGCTCTTATTATTCCATCGGAGGTCAATGATGAAGAAGGACAGGTACAAAGGGAACTGTTGAGGACTGTTTTAGGATCCTGGCCTATTCACTCAAGGACACGGAATGCAGGAGTTGCATTTGCACAGCCACCAATGACCTTGGAAAAGTTCTTGACTTCTCCATCCTTGACCTTTGCTTATCTGCAGGTAGTGGCTGAGAGTTAACTTCAGGTGATAGAGTGCATGGGAAGTGGAATGCATCCACATTCTTGATAACTGGCTTAGTGGAGGGTTGCCACATGGCTACCAAGGGTCAGTTTTCTGTTCAAAGATGGCCTGTAGGGCGGTATTTTTTCGGTGTCTTCCAGGCAGGTTCTGTCTTTCCTCAGTCTGCCCGTGTCTGTGTCCTGTCCTCAGGGCTGTCTCCCGTTTTCCTCCTCTCTAGAAGGCATTGATACATTGGGGCCACCTCTTCCTGCGACCATTTCTCCTACACCAGAAGACAGTAGGAGGGAATTGTGGCATACTGTTTTTTGAAAGGTGATATACCCTAACATATATTTTGCCCACCTTCAAAAAATAAGAATACACTGGAAGGCACTTAATTTTAAAGTTGTGCTGCTGAGGATAGGTCTAAGATGGAAGACTCTTCAGGATCTTGTGCCTTCTTGGGCTTATTGTCCTAAACAATAATTATCTTTACAAAGCTTGTGTGTGTATGTGTGTGTGTGTGTGTGTGTGTGTGAAGCTTCCTGGAATAGGTAGTGTTGATTTTGGGGGTGTTTCTTTGGCTTATTCGGAATAGAAACAGAAAGAGAAAGTGTTTGTTCATGTCATTTAAAAATGCCTTTATAGGAAAGGACATTAAGATAATATCTTACATTGTGTGTTGGGCTTTGTGGTTTTCAAAGCACTTAAATACACATTTTCTTACATGCATCTTATAGCATCCCTGTGAGGTAGGCAAGACAGAACCTATTATTATTTCCTTTTTAGAGATGATATAACTTAGGTTCAGAGGGATGAAGCGAGTTTTCTTAAAGCAGTGATGGATGCAAACCCAGCACCTTTAACTCTGGTTCTCTGCTTTACCACCTGGATTTGGGTGTAATGAGGTCATTCTTACCAAGTGCTACCCAGGTTATATAGAGTTGTAACAAATCTAAAAAATGCTTGTCTTTGTTTTCCTTTATCCAAATCGTAAAAGTTAACTATGATTTGATATTAGCTTGTTTATCCCCAAGCATAAATCTCCAAGCATAAATCTCCTCAAGCAATGAATCTCTAGGACTTTCTGTTAACCAGCATGTGTTTTTCAAAAATCAAGTGTCAAAGTATTTCCTGAAACTTGTTTTAATGAACAAGAGAGGTAAAGGTAAAATTCCCATTTTTGCATGAGGTAATTAGGAAAACAGGATGTGCAAACTTGCTATAGGAAGTTGAAGAAGAACACTTGTACTGATGTACAAACTGGATGAGTATATTACAGAAGGTTTCCTGCTGGTAGAATTTTAAGTGAAAGAAGTCCTCATGAAGCATATCAATTATTTTTGGTTTGCATGAAAACCTAATCTTTTCCATGAGTTGGATCCAAGGGGGGTATACCTCCCTACACTCCATAAAACAGAGGCATAAATTGAACTTCTACTTTTGATTACAAGGTGCCTTTATTTGGAAGCTCGGGTGTGTCCTCAGAATACAGAACAGAGGAATGGAAGGTGCTCTTGTACTTCTTAATGACTAGGAGGCAGCGCTGTGCTTGCTCGAGGGCTGGGAAAGACTGAGTTCTCTTTGGCAAATGTCTTTGAGTCCCTCAGACACGTGGCACCAAGTAAGGCCAGTGCTGTATTATTAGCCTCATGTACTGGAGTATGGGTTAGATTGTATGTATTTTGGAAACATTTCTTTCCTTCACACTACCTTGTTAAGTGGCAACTTCTGAGTGAATTGCCAGCTTCCTGACATTGTCTTGAAAAGCTTGCTTTAGAACGAGGCAGAAAGTGTTTTGGTTTGGACAGGTGACTTCCTTGACTTTCTATCTTTGATGGTTTCCTAGGTCTACATAATCCAGTAATGTTACTGATGTGGGTGCTAAAATTAGCTCTGATTTATGCCCCAGATACAGATCAGCAGCAGTTTTTCAGGACACATATAGCTATGAATTTTCTGTCTCCATGAAAGTCTACGTACCATCTATGTTTGTCTTGTAATAATTAGTTACAACTCTACAAATAAGGTTAGAAATGAAATCACTTGCATGACAAATGAGACGTAACAAGTTGAGGATTCCCTTCTCTGAGTTTCTCTCAAACCCTTCATTCTGTTTAATCTGGCATTGATTTGTCCTGTGTGTGTTGGTCTGGTCTCTTCTGCTAGATTTTGAACTCCTGGAGGGCAGGTGTCATATCTTATTAATCACCATGATGGTGTCTGGCACATAGTAGGTGCTTATTACTAAGTAGTTGGGTCATATGTTAAGAAAAAGATGATTTTCCTTGAGAGAGAGATCATTGTGGGTGTTGCTCCTTCAGTGCCCTCCAAGCTATGCTGGGTACCTTGGGGAAGTCAGAGATGCAGACACCAGGGCTCCTTGTTAGGAAACCACAATCTAGCTATGTCATGTTGTTGAGAGCACTTTGTAAACTGTGAAACAATGCACAGATGGGTCATCCTGATGAGTTTTAAGTTTAAAATGGCTTAGGCTACAAGGCTCTGCTGCCTCCTCCTACATTTGAGAGGTCCCTAACACAGCCTCACTTTCTTCACATGTGTAGTGGGATAATCATGAATGGATCATTGAGGGGATAAGCAAACTTGCTGTCAAACTGAGTGCTAAGTAGTTTGCTATTCTTTGGTAGATAGGAGACTGTTTTATTTTTAAAAGGTAGATTGCTGAATGGGTAAACAGAATGTGATGTATCCAAAAAATGGAATATTATTCAGCAATAAAAAAGGAATAAAGTACTGATATACACTACAATATGAATGAATCTTGAAAACATTATGGTAAGTGAAAGAAGCCAGTCACAAAATACCACATGTTATATGATTCCATTTATATGAAATGTCTATAATACGCAAATTCATAGAGTCTATAGAGCCAAAAAGTAGATAAGTGGTTGCTGGCAGGGATGGAATGGGGGATAGGGAGTGACTGCTAATGGATAAGGGTTTCTTTTTGGGGCAATGAAAATGTTTTTAAATTAGATGGTGGCAATGGTTGCGTAACTGAGAAGAAACTGAATTGTAGACTTTAAATGGGTGAATTGTAGGGTGTGTGAATTATATCTCAATGAACCTATTTAAAAAAAGTACATTGCCTTTCAATCTACAATCTCTGATGTTTGCTTCAGCGAATCAAATCATGTATAGCATCAAGTTTTTAACTCATCTTGATGTGTTTTGGGCCAAGAAGTCATGCGTACTTAACAGTGATGACCACGCTTAGGGAAACATTGATAACACAACCAGAGCCACCAAACTTGAAATCTCTTCTCCCCCAATTTCATGCACAATCTTTTCAGGAGCTTTAAAATTTTGTACTTCCAGAAATGTTCTTTAGTGAGATATCCGATAAGAAATAACATGGTACTGACAGCCCTGATTATATAAATAGGCGTTTGGGATTGTGTTCATGGTTCGCTTGTCAGTACAAGAGAAATGTGTGATTATATTGAATGATGGTTAATTTCCTTATCCACCCATTTTAAAAATAAAGGTGTACGACTGGAAGACAGGTGCCCAGAGCAAAAGGGAGCTCTGCTGCTTTGATAACGAACCCCAGAAAGGAACAAGTTCCTATTTAGGAGCTGGCATCGGAGTCCTGGCTAATTTCAGGTTATAGCTGATGAGTTAGGGAACTGTGGCTAGTGCCTCACAAAGGATTTTTTATGTCTTTTGTTTTGTGTTTGTCTGGACAGCTGTTTCCCCTCCTCGTTCAAGATCATTGTCCCACCCTTTCTGACTAACTTATTGTGTCAACAGAGTTAGAAGAGCAGCCAGTGGATTGTGTAGAGTTTGGAGGGGAGTTGCGCTTTCTAGCTTTATATGTGAACAGTTCATACACAAACTCTTTTCTTTGATTAAGTATCCCGTGAAACCAATTCACATGAACTCCAATTAAACTTTAATGAACAAGTGGGTGTATTAATATCAGCTGAGTAATGCAGGCAGCACGGATTCCAGTAAGTGACTCACTTCTCTATGCAGCTCATTCCCCATGCACGGTTAGAGTTACTAGAAAGCTTCCAGCTATATTCAGTGGATCTGGTCTGGGCCTTGTAATTCTAGCAATCCTCTGGGCTTGTTATTCATCTAGTGACAAAACCACAGTTATCCAGACCTCTGTTTTCAGAGGAAGGATTGGGAATGGGGAGACTTATTCACATTGAGCAATTAGGCCCTTCATGGAGCAGTAACCATATAGACTTTTATTTTCTCCATCTTCCATTTTTTTAATAAAGTGAGAATTCCTTTTCTTCTTCAACCCAGGGGCAGTATAGATGAAGGTCAAGGCAGTGAAGGTGGAAGCCTTAGTTGTGAGCTGAACTTACCCTCCCTGAGTCACTTCTCATCCCCATCTGCTGTTCTGCCTCAAGTCTACAAGCCTTTCCATAGTTATCCCAGAGACAGCAAGATGTGCTTGAAATGGTGAGCTTTTCTGAGCACAGATCCTGTTCCTTCTAGAGAATGACAACTATACTCACTTCCTAGGCAAGATTAAACAAGATGATGAATATAATGCTCTTAGTTTCATGCCTGGTATATAGTAAGTTCTCTATAAATTGTTAGTTAACTGGTGCCACTAGAGGAGGGCCAGGGAGGAAGACATGGAGGGAAATGGGGCTCAGTCCTTGACAATGAAGAAACTTAGACTCTCCTAGAGATTTGACTTATGCTTAAAAACATCTGTAATTACAGAAAAAAGACCAAAAGTTTGGAAGAGATAATGAGCAGTGAAGATTCAGGGACTGGAGCGATCCTTGAGGTTGGCTGCTTATGTGAAGGCTGGGTGATCTTGGTCTGGGGGTCAAGGTAGGGTGAGGTAAGGGTTTGGGACGGTAGTTTGAGGATGGACGAAGAGCATGAACGAAGGCGGAGGCCCTGTTGTACACAGTTGCAAGGTAGGGTGCATTCAGTGTGGTTAGAGTAGACTATACATCGAGGCTTGAGGGGACTAATTGAGACTGATATTAGCCTCTGCCTTGCCCCCAAGCCTTAGTCCCAGCTCCATTTGCTGTTCCGCTTCCTATTCTTTTGTACCCGTCTAGAAACCCATTGAAAGTAATGCAGCAGACAGGGAGCTGGAGATAAAGACTTAGGTTGTAGAATTGGCTTTAGGTTGTTTAGCTCAGTGGGCTTGCTAACAAAGCATCTCTGAATCAAAGTTTCTCTCTTCCTCTCAGACAACTCCTGTGTTTGACAGCTCCCCCACAGGGGACTGTCCCTGAAAACTCCTTACCTTAAGCAGCAAGGAGTGTATGCTTCCAGCAGTCAGGTAAATCCCAAGACTGGGAGGAAGAGGCTGAGATGCACATGCCCAGTTCCTTCTCCAAATTCAATAATTGAGTAACTCACCCCCTCCTCTCCTGTGGACAAGGAGGGTGGAGGGAGGCCAACATGAAAAGGCAAAAACAAGGTAGAAAGGAGGTTTTCTGCGGCCACTAGGCTCCTCACCCCATCTCTCACCCAAATCCCAACATAGTTCCTTTAGGGAAAAAAATGGGAGGCTGGAAGGTAGGACAGGGCCAAATTGTGGAAGTGAGGGTACAGTATTCTGAACAGAGAATGATGTAATTCAGACACACTTAGACAACTCAAACTAGAGTACACAGGTCTTGTGTAAGGCTGTTAAGGTTGGTCGTGCAAGAATCAGCCCCCATTTCAGAAATAAAAACCACTCCTCAGTGTTAAACTTCAGACATCATATGTCAATATGAGACTCTTTGCTTCCCTCCAAGACTTCTTTTTAGAGAACGTCATAGGATGAAGAAATTCATGGATTAAAGGCATAAATTCCATAATAATAATAGAAGTGGGAGAATCTAGTTGAATAGATAAATTCCATTTTTTGAATTTTGGCTAAAGCAGAAGGGATTCTTGCAAATCAAGAATTAAATAGATTGGTGATGCAAATTAGGAACTATATGTTGCTTAGAGAAAACAAAGGAATGTATATTAGATTTTAAAAATGTAAGTCAATAGTTTATTTAGCAATTAGAGTTAGGTATTTCATTATTTAACAACTACCTAGGACATTGTTTCTTTTTGTATACTACTGAGAAAAGTCTATTATTCCCATTTTACAGATGAAGAAACAGTAGACAAATATAAAAAGCGTTATCCAAGGACACTTTGACTACGTTTTATTATCCAGCTTAATCCTTTGTTTTATGTTGGGGATTTCATATTGAAGTGAAACAATAGGATTTGTTTATAGGGATTCACAAGACAACTGAATTGGACTTGGTTTTGACATTCAAAGGAATCAGGGGGTGTAATTAGCTAAGCTCTCCACCTTACTTTGGCTGAAGAGATTTGTCATAGAAATTTAGCAGCCATGATGGATTATACATCTTCGATTTGGGGGCCTGTGACATATTCCTTCCAATTCAAGGTTTCTGTGGAGCCTGTTATTGTTTCAACAATATTTAAAGCAAAGTGCAGAGGATATGCTCATCTACTTCCCCCACTGTCATCTTTTTCAAGATTGTAAACTGAACATATTATATAGATTGACTAATTACCCTTTCCAAGGTGAATACTTTTGCAAACCCATCCCTGCAAACCCAAATCCTGCCCCAATTTCCCTATTTCCCTCACTCCAGAACTCCTAAGTGGATTCTCCTTTCTGGAGATCTTTGACAGATCATACCGCTCTTCTCTTGGGGGCAGCTTTCTGTCACCTTGAGGACACTTCTGTTACCTGAGTCACTCTCTGATCCTCCTTTTCTCCCTTTGTCCACTATGAACACAGGTTACTTACTGGCCACTTGATCATCCTGGGGACACGAGCTTGGGTACTCCATTGCTTTTCTTATCTTTGGTTCACTTGAGTACTCATGTTGGTGATAGGTGCATACAACGAGGGTTCTCGCCTGAGTTTGTGGATCAGCTTCCCTTAGAGGAGTTTTACAAGAACTCGGATTTTCAGTCTGCATCCCAAAATCTTTCCGTGTGGGCTTGGGCGTTTGCTTCTTGAAAGCCTTGTCAGGTAATTCCAATGCTTTTTTTTGTTTTGTGAGGAAGATTAGCCCTGAGCTAACATCTGCTGCCAATCCTCTTTTTGCTGAGGAAGATTGGCCCTGGGACAAGATCCGTGACCATCTTCCTCTACTTTATATGTGGGACGCCTGTCACAGCATGGCTTGATGAACGATGCGTAGGTCCGCTCCCGGGATCTGAACCTGCAAAGCCCGGGCCGCCGAAGCAGAGCACATGAACTTTACCACTACTCCACCGTGCTGGCCCGGTCCCCCTGCTTAAAATTCACTGTTACCAGTTTACTAATGGTGTGCAGTGCTTAGAGTAAAAGCTTTTTAAAAGACATTTAATCCATTGGTTTCAGGATGAGAAAGACACTCAGGGCATGAAAAGAGAGTGAGAAGGTCTCGAAAAGGGTGTGGTCTCAGCTGGAGAGGAAGCTGGATGATGCTACAAGGGAACAAAGGCTCAATGTCCTGACCATCTGCTTCTTTTATACCCCAGGCTTATTCTCATAATGAGTATTTATTCTGCCCAGCTACACTCTTGTTTTTCCTATATGTATATGCTATGGGTTCTATTCTAGAAGTTTCCACAGGAGGGGTTTTGAGGGCAGGAGTTCTTAGCTCAGCCCTACTAAAGGTGAGGCCAATCATGAGACTCTGTCTTGTTCTATGGATGCTAACCTTTCCATAAAGACCCAACTTCCCTTCTCGCCCTTAAGCCCTAAGCTGACCCAGGCTTTTTCTATATATATTCCCTACATAATTAATCTGTCATATACCTTTACTAATGCACCAGATTTGTCAGAATCAGTTAACTCTTTAGTAAAAAACGCAGAATAGGCAGACTGTGGTGAGTTTGCTCACTGGTGGAGATGAAACGGAGGCCAGTGTTCCTTCAACCAGCGTCACACTCTCCCTGGGCTTTTTGAGTGTACTGTGTGGAATCAGTGTTTCAGTCATATCTTCCCTATTTTAAAACTGCAGAATTGATCTTACCACCTTACTGGGAAGCCCATCGTCAGTAAATTCTAATGGAAAAACCTGTGTGATGAATGGGCAGGAAGGCGTCACAGCAGCATTGGTGAGTCATCCCCAAACCAGCTAGATTTGAGCTCTGGTGCTTCTTCGATGCTGACTCTAAACCTCCCTCAGTGTTCTGTGGTGTTAAGCAGCTTTCGAATCTTTGTCTCTGATTTCCTTATCTAGGTCAGACTGTCTTTTTAAAAATTGTGCCTGGACATCCTGTCCCCTTAGTAGATTGGACTGGTCCTGTTAGGGTAATGGGCTTTATACCTTTATGAAGACAGCAGCAGTAGGAAATTTTGTTGTTCTTGAACAGAGGCTCCCCCTCCCAGTGTGGGGTGAGGTGCTTAGGAGCCCAAGTAGGCTTATAGGTGCAGTATTGTTTGTTTTAAAGTAGGATGTTGGTACTTTGGGGTGGGAGGAAAGCAAAACAGTTTTGCAGCCCCTTTAGAAAAAATAACAAAAAGCAAAACTTTCCTGGGATAAGTGAATGGACACTGTAAAGAAGACGATAGGACACCAGGAAACAATGAGTCAGGTCTACTCTGTCCCATTTTGTTGTATGAGATTGACTGCTCAGCTGTAGGCGGGGATCCTCGAAACCAACTCTCTGAGTTGTCGAATGGATCAGATGAGTTAATGCATATGAAAACACTCTGTAAATGGAAAATAAGCAAACACATAAACCCTTCCTGTTTGTTATCTTAGCACAGGTGCTGGTATTTTTCCTAAAACAAAATAAACCTTTCTTTTTCAATTACAAAAGTTATGTATACTCATTTTGGAAAATTAAAATGCACAAAAGTACAAAGAAGAAAATTAAAACACCCATAACCCATCAACCAGAGATAACCACTGTTCTATTTTACACGCATAACCACTCCATTCTTTTTTTAAAGGGGAGTCATGTTCTACATATTTAGTTTTATATGTTTATTTACATAATATTATCTTGTAAACATATTCCCATGTCATTAAACATTCTTCAAAAGTATACATTTTAATCACTGCATAATATTGCATTATGTGAGTGGTGTATTTGCATGTATTGTGATATATTTGACCATTGTTTCCATTATTAAGTGTTGACTGTTTACCAAGAAGGGAACTTGTTTTAACAAGTCCAGGGCATTTGACAATATTTTTACAGTTGAGAAATTCGATGTATTTTATTTCATTGTAAGTTAATATGTATTAGGCTGGAGTTTTGCAATACTTTTAGTTAAGATCTCAGTCAAGGTAAAATTAGACCTGTAGAATTGTTAATTTTGAGAAAATCCTGACTGCAACCAAATCTATCAGGCCAAATTCTCTTAATTAACGTAACATTAATTAGAGAAACATTGAAAAACAGTATGGTTAGTCTCATGAATGTACTGCCTTAGATAAGTTGCCTTATGCCTCCTGGAAGACTTTTCATTTTCTCTTATTAGGAGGATGTGGTAAATTTGTTTTGCCCAAAGGGTTCATTTTCTGTTGCTGGGCATATACATATTACTATAGTTACCACATTTTGGGATGTGATGACATAATGATGAAGAGAGACCTTTGGATAATTTATAAAATGGAGATTTAAGAAGCAGTAGGCTAGGAGAGGGAACTGTGCTAGCGTTTCAGTCCTGAGATTGAGCTTTTTGTCATGGATTTATCTCTTTGCCTCTCTTTATGCATTTCTTTGTGTCTGCTTAGCATCTTGTCATCTCCCTGAGTTCCAGCCCTCTATTTGTCCATACACCAACCCATCCATCCAATCATCCATTTAATCATCTATCCTCTGGCCGTCCTTACCTACCTCTCTCATTTATCTTTCTCCATCTTCATCTGTCATCCATATCCATCTATTTGCCCTTCCAGATCTATCTGTAAAGTGAATGGAGACTGCTTCGATGGGAACATATGAATTTCTTTTTTGCGTTTTACAAAGGGGATCACAGGAGCCAAGGGCATGAGAACCAGAAAGTGAAAATGACTAGAATGCGACCATTTTTGTTTCACTTCAAAGTCAGGAGGGATGTTCAGAACTGATCTGATTACCCATTCTATGATACTCATTGGGATGTTCTTAAGATAAGGCATTTGGGGGAATGTTGTTTCAACTAATATTTGTCCAGAAATCAGTCTCCCAGAGATAGAATAGACAAGAACTGTTATATAGCTTCTGAGTAGTAAATTCAGAAGGGAAAAGAATTTTCTTGAGTTTGGACTAAGAAAGAGTCAAAGATGTACAAATTCCATCTCTCCAAATTTATTGACTTCAAAAAAGTATATTGTGACATTTTCAGGAGTTTAGATATATCACACACAGATATTTTTGAGGTGTGGGGAGCAGTGTTGTATTTGTTATAGGAAAGGAACCGTTACAGAGGAAAAAAGGAAACCTATTTTCCTCTGATTCTGAGAAAGCTGATTTGTATTTACTTATCTTGTTTAATTCTCACATCAGCCCTGGGATGTAACTCGTGTTATTCCCATTCTGTAGATAAGAGGCAGAGACTCAAAGAGGCTAAATGATTTGCCCAAGTTTACATGGTTAACGAGTGACGCAGCTTTCGTAGAATCAAGACTTGTTTGATTCTAAAACTGTTACTCTTTGCAGTAAACCCTACTGACACTGCGCAGATGACTTGTAAAACCTTAGCTATGTATCAGCTCTCTACTTTAAATTTTACAGTAACTCAGCTTCTGAAAAGGAAAAAATAGCAGTTTTCAGTTCTTTTCTTGAAAGAGGAGAGAGTTTGCATGTAGACATGATAAAGAAGACAGTTCTTAGGATATGGATATAAGATTGAATCTATAAACTTGACTTTGGTATTTGACAGAATGGGGTTTTCCTCGTGTACAGCTGTGTGTTTGTGTTTGACTTAACCCGAGTCTCATTAGTCAGCTTGATCCAAAAGACACAAAGGTCCCATCCACCAGATGCATCTAATGAGGGCAAACAAACTCATGAAATACAATAACTCCTCCCAAACTTTTGTAAGCTCTAGAAATCTAGAAAAGACAGCTATTGTAATATATTTTGCCAGGCCAGCTGTTATGATCACAAATAAGCCTGAAATAGTAATGACTTTTGAAGACACAGCAAATTTATTTAGTTCTTAACTTTTCCATAGGTTTGAAAGCTTTCCTCCTCCCTTTTTATCATGCTAAACTGTAGTGTTGCTAATCACGTTATATCCTGGGTGGAAATTATTTTTGGCATAATTGAGAATGAAGATGGAGACTGAGTGGAAGAGGTTCTGCCATAGGACCCACCTTGTATGAACTTGTTCTCACTTTCCATCTTTATTTTATTCTCTAAGCATTATTAATTCCCTACTGTCCACCAGGCACGGTGCTGTGTAGGAAGAATATACTAGAACAGGGGTCAGCAAACTTTTCTCTAAAGGGACAGATGGTAAATATTTTAGCCATTGTGGTCCATATGGCCTCAGTTGCAGCTACTCATTCTCCTATCAGACAATACATAAAATACTCAACTTTGCCACAGACAATATGTAAACAATTGAGTGTGGCTATGTTTCAGTAAAATTTTTTACAACATGCCGTGAGTCAGATTTGGTCTGTGGGCCAAAGTTTGCAAACACCTGTGCTAGAATGTCCATGGAAATAGTGAACTTGGTCTTTTTGATTGCTATGTCATTAATGCTCAGAGCAGTGCCTGGCATGTGGTAGATGCTCAATAAATATTTGATGAATAAATGAACGAATGATTGAATGAATCAGACTCCTCTGATCTTTAAGAACTCATAATTCAGTAGAGGAGATAAGAAATATATGTATGAGAATGTGGAGGATAGTGGAATCACGTGGTATTTTAACTGGATCCTGAAGGATAGGTAAGTATATGTCACCAGCCAGAGATGGGAGAAGGACACTGCAAGCAGAAGAAATGCACAAAAGGGCCATGAAGCAGAGCATTTGTGGTGAATAATGAGTAGTTCAGAAGTTCTGTAATAGGATTTCCCTTACTTGCCTGATCATCGAAATTGCTCTTTATTAATAATACAGATTCCCTCCACCTTCCCTGGAGATTCTGACTTTCAGGCAAGTTTGACCAATAGTAGTTTATAAAATAAAGATTTGAAAGGAAGTAGTAGTGGGTAATGACACTGGAAAGATATACTTGGGTCATTTCTGATGGGAAATAAAGTTCTTACTTTTCCTACCAACAGAACCAGTATTGACTGATGGCAGCTGGACCTAGAATTACCTTGTACCTTCTGTGCCATAGAATGGAGGGGGAGCCTGATGGAAATCTACCCTACTTAACTGCCTGCCTTCATAGATCCCCTGTGATCTTGTAGGAGTACTCCAGCCTTTATGGTGAAATGGCATGTAATTTAGTCAGTTGTGTAAATTACAGTGAAAATATCAAATTCTGTGTAGCTACTAGATTTATTGCTTTTGAATCTCTTGGTTGACAAACATCTAAAAAGGCAAATGGATTCAAACAACACAGTAGAAGACTCACTTTCCCTTGCTGTAACTCCAATTCAGAAGGCAGTTTAATTTAATGCCCAGAATTGTAGACTGTGACCATTGGGAGGGCCGTATGTTGCCTTTTTCATGACGGGGGAATCTGAAGTCTAAAACGTAGACAGTGACTTACTCAAGTTGTGTCACCAAATTATTGGCAGAACCAGGAATATAATGCAAATGCCAAGTTACTCAATTTAGTTTTCTTTTCATAGTGCCATGCCATATTTATCAATAAAGTTTCTAATTTACATAATTTCTCTCCCCCATGAATCTCATAGCCTTTTGCTCATACCTCTTCTATGCTGATTATCACAAAGTTACATCTTAGCGTCTTTTCCTGGACCAGTACCCCACTGTTACCCCAAATAAAGACTGAGCTCGGTTTCCCTGGAGAGCTTAACATATTTTCTGGCACTTAGCATGTGTTCAGCAAATAATTGTAGACTTGAAATATCTTGAGCATCTTTTCTTTTCTTGTGTGTTTTGACTCAAGTTTCTTTGCAGTTATATTGTCAGAAAAGTCAAGTTCTTCCAGAAGTGCTAAAATACAAAGATACTTTCTCTTAAGCTTCCTTAATAAAAAAACAAAGTTGAATTCCCTATTATAGCTAAGACCTTTCTTAACAGCTCTTTTGATAGTTAAATGTCAGCAACTTCAAAAAAGAAATGTCAGTAAATTATCAGAGAAAGAAATTGCATATTTATTTGGTAGATGTATTTTAATTGACCACTTAAAATAAAGATTATAGCAGAATTTTGAAAAATGTCATATCTTGCACATTTCTCTCAACTACCAGAAATTTTTTTGCTTGTATCTCCTAGGAGACTTAATTTTTATTTCTTCTGCATTATGGTTATATATATACATTTGTCTCTTCCAGTCGATGGTGAGCATCTTGAAATCGAAGCTCTTAAAAAAAATTAATCTCTGCATCCCCACAAAGCCTAGTTTTGTAGGTACTAATACTCAATATACATTTACTTAAAGAAACAAGGTTAGAAAATGACCCATCTTATCTTCAGTTATTCACTTAACTCACTCTTATTTTGCATCTGACTTTGTGCCATGCTTTGTGTTTAGCATTGTTGGTGGGACTGGATTGGGACAGATGTTTAAAAATGAATAAAACAGTTGTCTCTCTCAGGGTATTCTAGTTTAGTGGGGATGTTGACACATACCACATAAATATAATGTGACAAAGAAATCTGAGATAGGTACAAATAACCTGGGGGTGGGTTAATTCTGACAAGGTGAATCAAGAGAGTCTTTGGCAAAAAGAGACAATGTTTGAGATGAACCTGAATGTGTCTTGGTCTTCCATTTCAGTGATTGGTTTTGATCTTTCTCAACACAACACACACAAACACTCACATAAATACACACACACACACACAATGATGTTTTTTTCTTTTTGCCATCTGTTTAGCTGTAGATTTAAGAGTAGAACTACCTTTTTGTGGGTCAAAAGGAAGAGAGGAGCAGGTTTCATTGTGTAATCTTCAGGTTTCTCAATGTCTGAAATTATTGGGATGGTCTTCATCATCACTGACATAAACAGCAAGTACCTTGGCCAGAGAGAGATATAATATACTGTTCTAAACTAATGGTGTTCTTTCCAAGAATTTTCCCATCTAGTTGTTCTTCTCGATAGTTAAATTACATGAAATAGTTCCCTGGGTGGAGGAAGCATAGTAAGGTGGAAGAAGTTTCAACTTTGACGTCAAACAGTTCTGGTTCCATACTTAACTTTGCCATTTATTATTTATGCGACCCAAGACTGTAGCTTATCCTCTCCAAGGTTCAGTTTCCTCCTCCTTGAAAATGATGATAATGGAAAATACCTCACAGACTTGTATGATTAAAGAAGCTAGTGTTTGCCAAGCTCCTATTTCAGGGCCCAGGACATAATAGGTCATACACCTACAGAGCCAGGTAAGTTATGTAAAAGAGTGACCAGGTGACATATAAGTTTTATGCTTTTGACACAGACACACTGCATTTGCACAGTTAATATACAGAGATATTCTTGACTTCTGCAAAGAAATGCTTCCAGTGCCTTTTCTTGAAACACAAAGCCCTCTTCTCTAGCTTTCCTTTTCCCACTTTAGAGTCTTGCGTAGAGGAAATATTTTGTTTTCCTCTTTACTATAGGGAAGATAACAGTGCAAGTATGCTGATGAAATGCTACTGGTGCTTGGCCACATGAGCATGTGTGTTGGAGAGAGAGCTACAGGGCGTGATGGGGGACGGGGAGAGCTTGGGAGGGCTTTCTCTGAAAAAGGTCGCTGTTGCCTGGTGCTAATCAATTTTGCCACGTGGGAATGCATTGTCAGAATTTTATGTGAAATCTTTAAGCTTTTAAATGTTAGCAACTCATTCAAATATTTTAAAAACACTGAAAGAGATACTTCCTCAAGGAAGGAGAAAAATGCAATTTATGATCTGACTCAGCAACATCAACTTTGGCTCAGAACAACAACAAAACGCTTTAAAAGTCCACACGTACATGGCGAGCAGAATTCATCTGACAACTAGATTTGAACTGTGGCCCTCCAGTTTGCATCTTCTGTGCATATTTTTAACTGATAAAGATAACAGTAAATTATGGCCAACATTTACTGAGTCCTTTCCATGTGCTAGGTACTCTGCTGTGATCTTTACATATATTATTTAATTCTTATAATAACCGGAAGAGGTATGTATTACTATTATCATCCCAATTTACAGATAAGGACGCTGAGGCTCAGAGAGATTAAGTATCTTTCCTGAAATCACTCAGATGACATATAACAGGTGGATTTTAAACCCAGGACTGTTCACCTTCGAAACCAAGCATACCAGTGGTTCTCAACTCTGATGGTCTGTTAGAATCACTGGAATACCCTTAAAAATACTGTTGCCCAAGCCCACCTCCACACTATTTAAGTCAGAATATCTGGGGATGGGACCCAGGCATGGGTATTTTTTAAAAAGCTAAATCAATGATCAGAGGTAGGAGTAATATAGATAACAACAACTTTCTCCACATCAAGTACTCCCTATCTCCTGTACCCTATTTTATTTTTCTTTAAAAGCATTTGTCGCTCTCTGAAAATTATGTGTTTACCTTTGTGAATTTTCTGCCTTCGCCACTGGGATGTAAGCTCCATGAGTGCAGGAATTTAGTCTTTTTTCATTTTTTACTGTATGCCCACCATCTAGATTAGTGCCTGGCACATAGTAGGTGCTTAGTAAATATGTGTTTGAATGAATAATTGGTCCTTCACTGCAGGGAACTTATATTTTAGTGAGGGAGACAGATAATACCTACTTGGTCCTGTGAGATAAGCTGATAACAATGATGGTCAAGCCTGCCTCATTGAAATCTGGAACACTTGTTTATCTTTCAGGTGTTGTTAGGATAAATTGTCCTGACATGTACCAAATGAACTGTGGGGCATTTTTGGTCATCTGCTGTACTAGACTGGATCCATTTGGTGCTCTGGTATGTGTGTATGTGTGTATAAATTGAGTAATAAGTGACACACTCATGTTACCTCTCTTTGGGCACAATTTTTGAATGAGACAACTAGGCATTACAAGCAAGGCATTCTTAGTTTTGTTACCCAAACATCAGGCCATAGAACAAATTCAGGACTGATGGTATAGGTTTACCCAGCCTACAGGAAATTCAGATATTCTCGTCTCTTTCTAGGAAAGCCAACTTCTGTAGGTCACTCTGCCCCTACCACCTACAACAGTAGTTCTCAGCCTTTATTCATCACAGACTATTATGACGGATAATGTTCATATAACAGGACACTATGGGCTCTGACCAAGAGAAGGCAGGCTGAGGTTAAGTGGAATAACTGGAGGCCTGTCTATAACTCTGCCTCTTGTTCTCCAACTTAAGGAAGTAAATGAGTGAGTAAGTGATAATACTATAGGGATAACCTTGAAAGAACACTGGTTTCTAAATAAAAACAATTCATTTGGAACTTTAGGACTTTAACGATGACTAGTAACAAATTGCGTGTGACACTTCTGACAATTGATGGACCCTGGTGATAGTGAAAATACTTAACCACTGGTATGGCCCAGGCACTGAACGATCAAAACCGACCCTGACATAAACAATTGTACCATCAAGTACAAGCTGATGGGCAGTTTTGCTGAGGGAGTCATAGTGTGTCCTGACGAAGCAGCTAAGAGCCAGTGAGGTACAGAGGATCCAGGGGAACTCCAAGTTGCTTTCCTTAGGCAGAGCAGAGAGTGGAAAGACCTCTTGTTCTGGAATGATAAAACTTGGGTTGAGGACCTGTTCTTGCCACTTATTACTGGGGGCTCCCGGGCAATTCACTTGCCCTTTTTGATCCTAAGTTTCTTCTAATTCATGGCGAGGCTGGGTAGTTTTGGCATCCCCTATTTCCCAGGCTTGATAGGAGGGCTAAGCATCTATGAAGGACCTTTTCAAGATGAAGCACTGGAACCAAGGTGAGGATGATGATTAAGGGAACAATGACAGTGATGGTTTTTCTCCTGTTGTAGACTGACTACCCCTGATTTCTCTGTTCAGATTTAGCCAAAAAAGAAGGTTGAGGGGACTTTAGGGGGAAGAGAAGCTCAGCAAAGGCAGGACTTGGCTTTATTCTGTGCTTCTCCAGAATAGTTATGTTTTGTGTAGTCCAGAGATGAAATCTGGGCAATCTGTTTCATAATTGAGATTGTTTAATACAATAAACTGGGTCTGTATAGGTTCATGCCTCTATGATATTCATGAAAAGTGCCATGTCTGAGGTGGCCTGGTTGTTTTGAAAATGGGCTGATTTTGACAAAGGGGAAAAATTGGGATTCGTTTACTGTAAATTGCAAGTAAGAAACAACAGAAAGTTGAATATTAGAAGAACTCGGCTATCGCAAAAACCACAAACTTTCACATCAGTAAAACATGGAGTTGTGATCTGAGTGAAATGTGAAACTGCTTGCAGACCACAGAGAATAAAAAGGAGTACTTTTGTTTCATTATTAACACCATTGTCCTTGTTTCTTTAAATGAGAATTGATAGCAACCATAATAGAATCTTTCTCAAAGACCCAACACAGAAAGAAAGAAAAATAAAACAAAATAAACACAAAACCTCACCACCACCATCACCACTAACAAAACCCAGTGCTCTAAGGATGCGTCTCTAACTATCCATTGTTAAGTCATCAGGTTTTAGAGACAGGGGCCCACATTTTTTCTGTCAGGATAGAGTCTTCATTAATTTTCTTTTTCTTTTTTCACTTTTCTGGAAGACTGATAATGTTGGCCTTTTATTGCTGCAAGAAGGGTAATTTTGTCTTCTGATGTGCGTGAGCATCAGAAGTGACGACTTTGCATGTACTGGGACTATGTTCACTGGGAGAGAAAGGCCAGGGACCCCTGATTGAGGAGTGCTTTAGGTAGGTGCTTTAGAATAAAAATGGGGCTCTCTGGAGGTAAACCAAGGTAACCTTTCAAAATGAGGGGCCAGTGGAGTTGAGGGAAAGAGGCCCATTCCTTGCTGACACATGAATTGTGGTGACAAGTCTGTGGAATGGAGGTCAATAGATTTGAGTTTTCATCCCTTTGGCCAGCTACTCAAATACAGCTGGCCCCTGTTCATTTCTCAGTGAAATGTGGGACTTAAAATAGATGTTTTCCAGTCATTCTCCTGACTGGTATTTGGAATTGGTAGTTATTTATTCAACTCTTACTTCATGGGGACTTGGGGTGTTGTGGTAATGGGAAGGGAAGCTGAGGCCAGAGGAGGCGGAGTGGATGTTGGGTTAAATGTACATATGTGGTTGAGCAGAACAGCACTAGAATTATTATTATGATTATTATTTGAGGAACAGTCCTTACAGTAGTGGCAGCCAATATTTATTGAACACATATTCCTTGCCAGACCTTGGGCTAGGTGCTTTATATATGTTATCTTATTTAATTTTCACAACAACCTGTTGAGATGTAAATTGTAGCTTTCTGTTTCTCAGCTGTGGAAACTGAGGCACCACAAGAATAAAGAACGTCTCAAAAGTCAAAGCTACTACGTAGCTGCATTAGGCTTTAAACCCTGATATCTTTGCCGTTCTCATTCCAATACGCCATATTAAATTGCAGAGTTGGAAGGTTGCAGGCTGTCTAACTAGCTTCCTTCCCCTGCATTTGAAGTTCTCCTTGATACATTGTTGTCGAGCCTTTGTTTAAAGAAAACTAAAAATTAATTTGAACTAAGCAACACAAAAAATATAGCACAAAATTAAAAAGTTACGAAAAGACTTGTAACGAAAAGTAAATCTTTCTTCTATCAGTGCATCTCTCTACTTTTCCCACCCAGAGGCAAACACCATTATCAGTTCCTTATATCCCCTTTTAGAAATAAACTGAGTATAAACAAGCATATATATGTATTTATATTCCTCTATATTCCAGTATATAAAGAGTATTTACACAAAAGGGAGCGTACTACACACATTATTTTGCATTTTGCTTTTTTCATATAATCATATATCTAGATAATCATTTCTGTATCAGCATCTTATGTCTGGTACCTTGTAGGTTTTTTTTTTTTTTTTTTGCTAGGAAGATTTGCCCTGAGCTAACGTCTGTGCCAATCTTCCTCTATTTTGTATGTGGGTCGCCATCACAATATGGCTACCGACAAGTTGATGTAGGTCCACGCCGGGTAACTGGACCTGGGCCTCTGAAGCAGAGTGTGCTGAACTTAACACCAGGCTGTGGGGCCGGCCCCTGGTATCCTGTAGTTTTAATTTGCATTTCTGTTGTTATTAGTGACTTTGGGCATCATTTTAAATAGGCTATGCCCATTTGTATTTTCTTTTTGTGACTGCCCTTTACCTCCTTTCCTGTTGGATTGTTGGATTTTTGCATATTGATTTATTACAGTTAAAAAAATTAACCCTTAGTCTGTGATAGTAGGAGCGATACCCCACCATTTTGCACTTGTCTAACTTGCAGATCAAAATAAAAATTTTTTATATAGTCAATTCAATCTTTCGGTTTTATGGTTTTTGGGTTTCGTGTAACACTTAGAAACACCTTCTCCACTTTGTGATTATTTAAAAAAAGTCTTCCAATTTTCCTTCTAGTTATTTCACCTGGGTCTCTCTCTGTCTCTCTCTTTATCCCTATTTCTGTCTCGCACCACCGATCCATTGAAATTATATTTTGGCAAAAGATGAGGTAGGAATCCATTTTGCTATTTTTCCAGAACCAACTGTCCAAACATTATTTATTAATAGTCCACCTTTTGCACACTGATTTGAAAAGCCACCTTTATTATACATTAAATTTCTTAATGTTTAATTACTTAAATGTTTAATACTTAGGAGTTTGCATCATTTTGGGGACCTTCTGTTTCATTCATCTGCAACATCATGCACCATTGTCATGCTTTCAGTTATTGTAGCTGTATCACTGTAGCTGATGGGGCTACTCCACTCTCATTAGTTCCTCTTTCTCTGAATTTTTCTATCTTTCTGCACTTGTTTATTTTTCCATGAACTTTAGAATGAACTAGTCTAGTTCTAAAAATAATGTCCTGGTGATATTTTTATGGAGATTTTTCTAAATTTATTCATTAACATTATACATTATGCATTGTAGAGATGTTATTTCTTTTTCTTAGACACTATGCCTTTCCCATTTGTTGAAGTCTTCCTTTATGTCCCCAGGAGCATTTAAATTTTTCTTCGTGTAGACCATGCATGTTTCTCACAGGTTTATTTTTATTTCCCTAGATATTTTCTGCTTGCTCTTGTTAGTGGAATTATTTCTTTTTTTCTTTCTTTTTTTTGGGGGGGGAAGATTAGCCCTGAGCTAACATCCGATGCCAATCCTCCTCTTTTTTGCTGAGGAAGATTGGCCCTGGACTAACACCTGTGCCCATCTTCCTCTACTTTATATGGGACACCACCACAGCATGGCTTGATGAGCGGTGCGTCGGTGCACACCCGGGATCTGAACCTGCGAACCATGGGCCGCCGCAGCAGAGCGCGCACACTTAACTGCTGTGCTACCTGGCCGGGCCCTGGAATTATTTCTTATATTATACTATCTAATTGAACATATGTGTGTGTGTAGCCTCTTGATTTCAGTATACTGACTTTCTATGCAGCCACCTTACTGAATTCTCTCATTATTTGAATAATTTTTAGATGAATTTATCTGTGTTCCTAGTTAAGTAATCATATCATCTTCCAATAACTGTAATTTAGTCTCTTCTCTCTAATATTTATAAGTCGTACAGCTTTCTTCTAATCATCTTATCTAATGCCTCAAGAAGAGGAAATTTTAAATAGTAGTTTTAGAGTGAATGTCTTCTCTTTTTCCTGACTTCAGTGGGAATGCTTATAATGTTCCCTATGAATTGTGTTGTTGGGTTTTGGTTGGAGAAATATATTGTGTTAAAAACTATCCATCCCTATTCTGAGAATGTTTTCTTATTTTTATTTTTTAAAATAGAGACTGGTTGTTAAATGTTTATCTAATGCCTTTTTGGAAACTATGGAAATAATTGTCCATTGTCTCCTTTTCTCTTTTCTAAGAAAATATTTTAGATTTTCGTCTTTTGTCCTGTAAATTTGGTGATATATATAAATACATTGTTCAAACAGGAAATCATGCTAGTGTTCCTGGAATAATATCCACTTGGTCATAGTTCATGCATTAGTTTTTTAGTGTTGGAATCTAGAGGTAGTAATTATTAACAATTTTTGCACCAATTTTCATAAGTGACTTTGAAAATTGTGTATGTGTGTGTATTAGTGTTGTCAGTGTTCTGCTTAAATCATCATGAAAACAATTTGGAAGATTTTCTTTGTTTCTTTTTGAAATAGTCCGAATAGCATTTATATAATCCGTTCCTTAAAACTGTGATAGAATTCCCTGGTGAAATTGCCTTGGCCTGGTGCCTTTTTTGGAGGGGGGGAGGTGTTTACTCTTTAACAACTTTTTATTTCTTCTATAGCTAATCAGACTAATTTGGTTTTATATGGTTTCTATGGCTACTTTTGTTAATTGTATTTTAGGAAAGTCACCTATTTCAAATTGATTTGCATGAAGTTACAGTTTCTTGTAATTATATTCATTTCCTCGCTGTTTATGGTTATTTCCACATTATTATTTAAAGTTTTGTGGTTTTGTTCTTTATTTCTCTATCTCCCTTTTTGATGAGTTTAGCAAAAGTTTTATTTATTATTTATTCAAAAAACATCTCTTGCATTTATTTATTAGCTCTACCGTTCTTTATTTTCTCTTTAAAATCTTCAACAATACACTTTTTTGCTTTCCGTAGGTTTATTTGTTGTTTTTCTAATTGTTTGATCTTGACTCTTAATTCACATATTTTTATTTCTGCTTTTTTATTAGTACAAATAAGGTATAAATTTCCCTCTAAGGATTGCTTTAGCTGTATGCCACACATTTTGTTAAGTAGTGTTTTTGATTTAGTTATTTGACTAGGTACAGTTTTTTAAAATGCCAGATCCAATTATAATGTAAGCCTCATGGGGACAGGAACCTTGTCTGTTTATTCATTTCGAGCCTACCATAGTGCCTGTCACATAGCAGGTGCTTAAGAAATATATTTGTATGAATAAATAAATCCGTGTGAAATAATTTTGCAGTTTGTGGCGGGTTCCCATCTGTTGCTCTAGTTCATCTCTGCCATCTTTGGATATTCTCTCTAAGTATCTACTAAAGTATAGGCATAAGAAAATATTAGACATGCTTCACATTACATTTTCAGAGTATGCTATTAATAGATTTATTTTTAAAGTCTACCAATACAATTTCCCTCAAATCAAGTAAACCTGAGTAAAAGATTTTTGGAAAGATTAGCACAGAGAAAACATATTTGAGTAGAATCGGAATGTTAGAGCCGACGGGTTAGTAGAAATCATGCCCATGATTTTTGTGGGCTTGGACCCTTTGTTCAAGCTAAATCTTGCAGAGAGGCCCAAGTCCAGAGTGTAAAATGACAAAAACAGACCTGCTGTAGTCGGAGGGAGGGTGCAGAGCCAGGGGAAGCCCAAAACTGCTGCTGGCTGCCTTCCCTCCTGACCTCCTCCCGTGTCTCATTTGAAAACCAAGAGTGTTAGTTCAAAAACTTTCAATTTTCAGATGAGAAGGAAAACAAAAATGCAAAGAAGGCAAGTGATTCATTCAAAAGTTACTCAGTGAATTAGAGGCTTAACGTGGGAATACAACTCCGGCCTTCTGTCTCTGCTTCTAGTGGTATTTCCAGGCTCCCAAGAAGCTGTCTGTACCTTGCTCCTGTGTGCATTTTTTGATGGACCTGATATTTGATTACCTCCCTTGGCAGGCCAACGATCCTTGCTAAGGCGCAGACTGCATATTTGCTAATCTCTGAGGGGAAAGCTGTGATTCAGGCTCTGAGGTCTAAGAATTGCAGACTTAGTTTCTAGTCTCCTGATGAAACTGCTAATCTGGGTGCCAATGGTGTTTCTGCTACACGGACACCTGCCCACACAGCATGATTAGAAATTATAATGATGATGACGATGAGTCTTCCAGGACACCCACGTTCTTCGCAAGATATTTCTGCTAATCGCCTCTCCCAGAACCAGTTGGAGAACTTTTTTTTTTCCTTTGAGTTTTTTTCCCCCCTTTCTAAGTCAACTAAAAATGCTGGTCTAATTGTGGTGTAGATTAAAGATTTGTCC
The DNA here is from genome assembly GCF_057802395.1 of Ceratotherium simum simum. NCBI lineage: Eukaryota > Metazoa > Chordata > Mammalia > Perissodactyla > Rhinocerotidae > Ceratotherium > Ceratotherium simum. The sequence goes on along the minus strand of NC_141914.1, from coordinate 35,163,347 downwards.
TCGGCATTACTGGTGTGTCATTTTTTGTGCAGGGGCTCCTAGAACCTTGGGAGCATGGGGTAAATGGAAAGCACACGGGGCCAGGTATAAGGAGATTTGGTTGCAGGTTCCAGTGACGCCAAAAATTTCCTGTGAGCCCTTGGTAAGGTTACTTTCCATCTCTGCAACTTTGCTTCCCCTTCTGTTAAATGGATATCAAATTCTGTTGTACTTAATTCACTAGAGTGGTGGGAATCAAATGAGGTAGTGAGTAAAGAAATACTTCATTAACTCTACACTGTAATTTGAGAGGGTTTTTATTGAAGTTATTTTTGCATTTTGATATCTTAGTCTGTTAAGGTTATATTAGTGTAGTACAATCAGAGAGTGTAGGTGTGAGGGCTGGGAAGGCAGATTGTTGATTAATCCAACATTGGGAAGGGTCAGGGCAGATAAGGACCAAATAATGCCTGAAATGTAGTATGTGGGCTCTACTTTGAACTCAGAAAAAATGCTGTCATGGGGGCGATGGTGCACAGGGAGAAAAGAGAGGAGCTCAGGAACTAGAAGTCTCAATGGAGAAGTAAAAACAAAAGTTAGAGGTGAGAGAATAGGAAACTAAAGTCAGGGTGCATGATTCTGGAGTCATGATCTAGAGGCGACAAGAGAAAATTAGAAAAATACCAACACTGGCTTTGGACCCTGTGTATCTGGAGTGTAGGAGGACAGGCAGACACAAATAGAGAGGCTTCAGAGAAAACAGCATCCTCAGGGGCCGGGCCAGCCTGGTGGCGTAGGGATTCCGATCCTGGGCGTGCCCGGACACACCGCTTGTCAGGCCATGCTGTAGCGGCATCCCACACAAAGTGGAGGAAGATGGGCACGGATGTTAGCTCAGGGCTGATCTTCCTCACAAAAAACAAACAAACAAACAAAAAAAACAGCATCCTCAGAGAACAGCCGTCTCCAAGAAAGCCCTCTAAATGCCCTCCAAGGAGGGTACGAGTGGTTCCAAAGCTCCTTGGGGCCAGAAGAGCCATGTCTTCTTTACTTGTCTCTGCATCCTGCTACTTAGCGTGGTACTTTGTTCACAGTACTTGCCTTTTTTTTTTAAATTGTTTTGGGCCTTACCTTTTAATTTAAGGGCTGAATATCTGAAGGACTGTTGAGGAGGGGTTCTGATAGGGAAGAGCTGAGTTGGGTAATTCCGTTTCTATTTGTGTGTGTGTGTGTGTGTGTGTGTGTGTGTGTGTGAGAGAGGAAGATTAGCCCTGAGCTATCATCTGTCAGCAATCCTCTTTTTGCTGAGGAAGACTGGCCCTGGGCTAATGTCTATGCTCATCTTCCTCCACTTTATATGGGATGCTGCCACGGCATGGCTTGACAAGTGGTACGGCGGTGTGCGCCTGGGATCCGAACCCTGGGCCGCTGCAGCGGAGTGCGAGCACTTAACCACTATGCAACTGGGCCAGACCCCCGTTTCTACTTTTGGTTCACTGTTTCCTCATCCAAAAAGTGTTGGGCTCCATGACTTGGTTTCTATAACAGTCACTACCTTTGTGGACAGGAAAACAGTTTTCTAAAACTATGATTAAGGGACGAATGGATGAAGAAGCTGTGGTATATATACACAATGGAATACTACTCAGCCATAAGAAACGATAAAATCCAGCCATTTGTGACAACATGGATGGACATTGAGGGTATAATGCAAAGTGAAAGGGTATAACGCAAAGTGAAATAAATCAGAGGGAGAAGGTCAAATACCGTATGATTTCCTTCATTAAGTAGTAGATAATAACAACAATAAACAAACACATAGAGACAGAGTTTGGATTGGTGGTTACCAGAGGGGAAGGGGGGAGTGAGGAGGGTGAAAGGGATAATTTGGTACATGTGTGTGGTGATGGGTTGTAATTAGTATTTTGGTGGTGAACATGATGTAATCTATGCAGAAATAGAAGTATAATGATGTACACCTGAAATTTTTACAATGTTGTAAACCAATGTTACTGCAATAAACAAAAAATTAAAAAAAAAATAAAACTACGATTAAGAAAAAAATACTCAGTGAATATGCTGATATTTTTGCTTAGGGTTTGGAAAGGAGTAAAATGTTTCCAGAAGTCCTTTTCCTTTAGTGGAGGACTTCAGCTTGTACACTGGGCTCAGATAATTTTAGGCTTTATTCTTTATCTATCTATCTATCTATCTATCTATCTATCTATCTATCTATCTATCCATCCATCCCTCCATCTGCCTGCGTACCTACCTATTTATGGAAGATGTTAGAATTTAATTTCTCTTATTCTTTAGACTTTGGTTGATTTGGTGAATCAAGTAAACTGAGTTGAAGAAAAACTGACTGCTGAAAGAAAAATTTGAAAAAAAAAAGTATCATGATTCTTTGAAAAGGATTTTTTCCAGGTGAGGTTATGTAATTTCACAGACACTTGGGATGGGGACTAAAAAGTCTGGACACACTGAACCTCTGAAAACCCTGTGAATGTGTTGGCTAAGCTTTTTTCCTTCTTAGCATAGGTGGAGACAGACTTTTTTTCAGTAAAACAAAGCCAATATAATCTCTGAAACTTTCAAACGTGATTTGGGAAGATGATTCTCTCTATAATGCCAGTCCAAATATAAAATAAAAATTTTCAACAATTAGCAAAAATGTGAATTTTTCAATTACCAGTTTCTTTTTTGGCAAAGTTGGCCTTTCTCATTTTATTCCTTTATTTATTTGTAATTTTTAAAAAAAGTCTATTTAATTCAGCTAATTTCTAGCTTCCAGTGAGCCTTTTAACTAATCAAATGCATTGGAAATGCTTTTTAATTTATTATAAGAACAACAAAAAGCCAGAAGTCATTTTATGTAATGTCTTTTCTTGTAGTTCAGTGTTGTCAGCTCTTTTCCTGATTGAGTTTCGGTTTGGCTGGAAGCAGCCTGAGGGTGTTCATTGCCCTGTACTGTTTATCTGTTGCTGCTGGTGAATTACAAAAATAGTAGAGAGTTCCTGTATACCCTTCACCCAGCTTCCTCTAATGTTCATAGCTTGCATTTATCAAAGCTGAGAAGTGATCGTTATACAACATGATTAATTAAAATACAGATTTTTATTTGGGTTTCTCCAGTTTTTCCACTAATGCCTTTAGTCTGTTCCGTAGTCCAATTCAAGGTACTACTCTGCATTTAGTCATCATGTCTTAGTCTCCTCCTGTCTGTAACTGTTTCTCAGCCTTTCCTTGTTTTTCATGACCCTGACCCTTTTTAAGTGTATTGGGCAGATATTTTATAGAATGTCCCTCAATTTGAATTTATCTGATGTTTTCTCAAGATTAGACTGGGACTGTGGATGTTCAAGAAGACCACCATAGAGGTGAAGCCCTTCTCTTGGCTTCATATCACGGAGTTCATAACATCAACGTGACCTATTACTGGGATGTTAACATTGCTGCTGATCAATTTTGTTTTATTATGTTTTAACTAAAGACCAGTTGTCTGGGACTATTAGCACTGTAACACCTTTGCAAATTAGTGGTGAGTAATTTGACTGACTAGTCTTCAAACTACTAGCTTCATTCTAATGGAAGGCCCAAAATCCCAGAGCAAGTGGCTTCCAAAGCTCAATTACAAAATGTGGTTTGGACCTGAGGCCCATGTTGGGGCTTGCTACAATCTGTCCTCCAGTCGTAACCCTGGGGCCTGCTTGAGGGGAGAGTTGATCGACAGTGCTGGTTTTGTGTATTCTTACCCAGTGAACAACACAGGGATTGGGGCCCACGTCAGAAGCCAAATCTCCAGCAGAAAGGAGAATATTAGGGAAAGCAGTACTCCACCGATCCTTCCTGATGATTCTGGAGATGATCCTTCCCCTTGATTAATATGGCTTACTGGATGTCAGCCATTATCATCCCCCCTCCTATCCTGGAGGACGAAGTAATGGAGAGTGATGGAGGGAGAGCTCTTTATCTTTTGACAAGGAAACAGAATTTTCCATATCCAGGGACCAAAACCAGAAAGTACGAAAAGGTGAAGAGTTTCTTACCTCTTTTTCGATAGCCCATGCATTGATGCATTGCAGGTTTACTGAATTTTTACCTATGCTGTATTATTCTCAGAGGATGCACAGTGGGGTTGGGAAACAAAAGTCTTGATGACTAGAGTTGGAAAATAAACCTTGATTCAAGCCAGAAAAGATAGGAGGGTAGATCTCAGGTCCTGTATGTGATGATATCAGTATCCTAATGGGTAGAGTGGCTAAGTTGCCATTTTGTTGGTAGTAATCCTTGCTCCTGTTTGGTTTTCCTCATCCTCACATATGAGATGGAGCCATTTTTCCTCTTCAGCATTTGCTGTCACAGCGTCCTGCAGTCTCTTGGTCTTGAGGTATAGGGTTGAGAGAAATATTTTGCAATATTGGGTGGGTCGGGTTGGCCTGTGGGTATCCATGTATCTTGACAACTATCGTCAAACTTAACTCCTTTCCCAAACAAATGTTTTGCTCTGTTCACTTACTAGAAGTGAAGGTTGAGGAGAGGTTGGAGATGTGCTGTCCAATATGATAGCCACTAGCCACATGTGGCTGTTGAACACTTGAAATGTGGCTAGTGCCACATGTCGAAAGGATAATATTTTGCATCTATTTGTAAAATAAATTTCTTTTACTGTTCGTTATAAATGTGGTGACTAGAAAATTTAAAATTGCATATATGGCCCAATTTTTTTTATTGGTCACTGGTTAGAGCCTAGGAAGAATATGAAGCACAGTAAATTGACCTTGTATTCTCCTCTGAGTTCTAATAATGTTGGCATTCAAGGAAAAAGCTTCAACAGTCATAATTTTCATTAAAAATGTCTGATTCAGGAGAGTTGGCTCATTTTACATTATTGCTGGGACTGGAGAAGAATCTGACATTTGGTATTTTCATAATTGAGAACATAACTTGCTGACTTAAAAAAAAAAATCACAACATTTTGTGCTTGGCCTCAGGTACCAGACTTTTAGTCTTTGAAAATAGGGAGTGTGTCCTTTTCTCTTTCTACCATTTTCCCCCCCAAAACCGCACACTAACTAGCACATAGAAGGTGGTTAACTGGCATTTATTGAGAAACAAAATAAGTTTTAAAAAAGAGAAAACCTTGTGAAGCTACTCTCTGTTTATGGTTGGAAGAGAGAAATATCCACCTTTATAAGTCAACCCTTTTTTTTAAGTTAGCCACCAAAAGTAAAGGACATTGATCCAAGTGTTTATTTACCTCTTGATTTAATTCCCATTCCCATCAGGTGTCCCTGTCAGCTCTGCTTATGATAAAGAATCTTTTCAAAATGCTTAACCTCACCACCCCTCTGGGTAAGGGGAGACAGAATATGACGCTGCTTACACATATTAATCCTCACCTTGTTCAAATACTATATCTAAGGGCCGGAAGACTGGATTATTCTTATTTTTCCTCTTGTTTGAGCCTTTCTGACATCTATGTATACTATGAAGAGTGGGAATAATAATGAAAGATGAGTTTAAACTTGGACTATATTAACTTTTCATTTATTTTATTTTATTTTATTTTATTCTGCTTCATAATGAGCCAGAGCTTCTGTGAACACATGACTTATAGGCCCTCGGTCTTCCATTATGTCCACTCCCCTGATTCTGCCCTCTTCAGTACAGCCCTGGGGGTGGGTGAGGAGGCATGCTTTGTGTGATGTTGTTATTTGGTCAGAGCACTGTGCTTGGAAATTCAAGAACCTCTGTGATTCCATATTAGGCATGGTGCAGACTCTAACTGATTCCTGAATCCAGATATAGTTAAGAACATGTTGCCTTGGGCAGAGGCAAGCTCTATAGAATCTACAGTGGCTGTGTTGCTCACTATTCCTAGAAAAGGCCTCTTGAAAGAGACCTTTTGGTTATATGTAGCCTTATTTCTAAGAAATATTTGAAGCTTTGATTCTTCTGCAGAACAGAATGGAAGATTGTGGGTTTTCTTGGAAGTGTGTATGGGGAGGCTGTAATGAGTGGAGAAAGTATTGGCCTTGGAGTCAGAAGACCTATGTTTACTTCCTGGCTCTGCTATTTTCTAGTTGTCACACTCTAGACAAATAACATCATCTCTGAGCATTAATTTCTCCATCTGTCCAAATTGGACAATATCTGCTTCACAGGGTTGTCATATGTTAATGTATGTGGAGTACCTATGTTGGGGACCAACACTTAGGCTTTATAAACACTAAATGAATTGGTTTTCTCACACACAGCTTGTGATTTTGCTGGTGATAGACCGATAGTCATCTCCTGTTTTCATTTTGGAGGTGGGGGAGGAGGGCAATGGGGTGATTGTGTGGTAAAATCCACTTTAATTCTAGCTGTGAGAAAAAGAGCAGGGAAAATGTGGTAAGCAATTGCTTCTAAAAAGCTCGAACTAAAAGCACTTGATGGATTTGCGCTGGCTTCCCGGTAGACTCATCTCTCTACTGCCCGCATAGCACAATTAATAGTTATTACTCAAGAAGGAACAAATAAAAAAAAAAAGAGAGCAGGCATAAAAACATCCTTTCATCTTCCTGAAGACGGTCCCCTTTGTCAGGTCCGTGGAGCCATACCTGTGAATCATCCTGGGAAAGCACAGTGTGGGTGACTAGAAGGAAGATCTTGTGGCTCATTTCTTACCCACTTCCTGGGCTGGGGAAATGTCTAAGCTCATCTTTCTTATCTACTGATGCCTTGTCAATATCTACTACCGTTCAGCATGCATCTTCACAAAGGAGGGCCTCTTTCTCACATCCTCGCTCCCAATGCATCACTGTGTAGAGAGCTGGGTACTGTTCTGGGCAGAAAAAGTTGTAAAGCAAAAGCAGAATAAAGTTGAGAGGGTGAGCGTGGGGCCGTGGAAAAGCATTGCAGTAGGAGTATAGAGATGTGAGTCTGAGCATGAGCACAGAAACACTCATATTTATTTTATGAGTATGTGAGATGAGTCACAGTCCTGCTACAGACTGGCCACCTGACCTTGGGTATTTCACTGCTATGCTACTAGAGTCCATGGATCAAGTTTTGCCACTTACCTTCTTGAAGCTTCGTCAGAATGGAGGGAAATCCTGACTTTGAGGATGAACGTCCGAAGTGGGCATCTAATTCTCCTCGATATTCAACTTCTTAGGCAGAATGGAGGTGAAGGTCATGGATTTTAGGGTTCGTTCCTGTGCTTGAATCCAGCTGTAGCAGGAGTGATTCTGGACAAGCTACGTATGTCTCCGAGTTTCAGTTTTGTCATCTGTGAAATAGGAACAGGGTTGTTGTCAGAACTGCAGACAGTACATGTTGTAATGTGCCTGGCACAGAATAAGCTGTCAATAAACAAATAATAAATAATAATAATCATGATTAAATAAAAAATAAATAAACCAATCTCAAATGACTGGTATTGTTATTATTATTACCTGTAACCACAATCATTTTCCCTGGCCCTATCTTATAGGGATAGACTGTGGCTATAGGAAATATTAGTTGTGAAAGTGCTTTGCATTAGATAGATAAAAACTATCTATATAGTGAACAGTATCATTAAAGAAAGCTCATCTTTTTTTTTTCACTCATGGATTATTTGTCCTCAAGTCTTAGATAGTTTCTTTTTTCTACATCTCTTGGGTTAAACCCTTTTCTCTATTCACCTATTATTACCCTAAGCCAGTCTCTCCTAGCCTCCTGCTCTACGGGTGTTCCAGTCTCCAGACTCTCCTTGAGCCCTGGTTCTCAAAGTGTGGTTCATGGAGCAGTAGCATCACCATCAAGCCTCACAGCTTGCTAGAAATGCTGCATCTTTAGCCCCACCCAGACCTGCTGAATCATGGGGCGTATTCAACCACCATCTGTAGAGACTCTGTCCAACTCATTTTGCTCAGTCCACTCTTTGCTCAGAGTACATGCTTGGCCAGTATGTGTTTGCTCTGCCTCCAGAATATTTCCTGAGTCTGATTGCATTCACTATCTCTTTTGCAAGTTGAGAGGGTAAGCGTGGAGCCATGGAAAAGCACTGGAGTAGGAGTATAGTGACTCAATGAAAGTCACCATCCATTACCTTGACTTAGCAATGGAGTCTCTGAAACGGTCTCTATACTTTTTTTTTTATTTTTATTTTTTTATTGAGGTCATATTGGTTTATAACATTGTGTAAATTTCAAGTGTACGTTATTATATATCAGTTTCTGTATAGACTGTATCGTGCTCACCACCAATATGCTTTCCCCTTGTGGCCCTTTTCCATACCACACAGAGAGATCTTCTAGAATTGTTAATTGGATTGTATCAACTGCCCCCTCCTCCCCCACCGGCCTCCCCGTAAACCATACAGTAGTTTCCATAGTATCTAGAAACGTTCGAAAAACCTTTCTGTGGCCTGCAAGGCCCTGTGAGGTGGGCTCTGACTTCTCCTTTACCTCCCACTCCTAACCACTTCACTCAGTAAGCTACAGACTCACAGACCTTCCTTTTGCCTGTATAAAAGCCAAGTTTGTTCCCACCCTACCTTCCTCTGATTCTGTTGATTGCTGGCTTGGAGCCGTCATTCAAGGCTCAGTACAAATGTCATCTCAGAGAGATCTTCCTTAATCTCTAGCTAGAGTAGCACACCTGTCCCTTCCCCATCACTTTCTCCTATTAACTTGTTTTATATTCTACATAGACAGCACTCATGGTTCTCCGAAAGCAGGGTTAGTATGTCTTTGTTTTCTTTACGTTCATTGGAAACTGGTTTGGTGAAAGAGCTCTTAGTTATAACAATAACAGTGAGGATTTGCTGAGTGCTTACTATATACTAGGCACTGTATATAGTAAGCTCTAATGGGTCAGTTCATTTGGATTATTTCATTCTCTTTAATGGATTATTTCTTCATTAAATAATGAAGATGTCAGCTGTTGTCTTAGGATGTCAACTCCCTAAAGGTGGGACCATGTCTGGTTGTTGCCGCTCTATTCCTAGCCTGTAGAAGATTGCCTGACCTAGGAGAGGAGCTCAGGAAATGGTTGTTAGGGATTGAATGGGTTCCAGAAGGTTATCATTTGAGAACAAATCCACATGGAAGGAAAGAACAAAGAGTCTGTCTCACCCCCTGTTCCAGATATGTCCCAGGGGAAAATAACCTTGAGTTCATCTTTATCTTTACACTAAGAGAGGGAGCAAGAACCTCTGAGAGAGAGGTTTTTGAGTAGTACCTTAATGCAAACAAGTTTTTTCTGAAGCTTTAAGTTTGGCATTTGGCGTGGTTGGAAATACAAGGCCTTCCGACTTTTACGTTCTTTGTGCGCACATTCTTGATGTGCGCATGTGAATCTTTTATTATTATGGACTCAGTCGACAGTAACCATGGTGAGTAGACCTATCACACAGCATTTTTCTGAGTCAGTTTAAAATGCTGACAATTAAATATACCGTACTCTTTTAAGCGATCCATCAGTCTCCCTTGTTGTCATGGTGACCGGAGTATATTTAGAATTGTGACAAGTACACTGAGTTCAATTGCACTTTTGCCAAAACATAGTTTTGCAGCTAAAATTGAATTTCCTGATTGAAGATCCAAGTGCTGTTAAGGGGGCATGATCATTTCTATACATTATTCTGGAAGCATAACTTACATCATTCTATTAAATCAGCAGTTAAAGTCTTATCAGGCTAGTAAGATATTGATACTTGAGGTGGTTGTACTTAGAGTTGATGAAATAAAGTTAAATAAAGGTGGCCTCATGTTTTTTACTTTAAAAATGAAATTGAGCCCCACTAATATAACTAGTTTAATGACTGACTCCTTTCTATCTTTATAAAGAAATTGTAGGTAAGTGTGCATGCATCTATTCCTCCAAATATTTTTAATTTAAAGACATTTATCAAGGGCCTCCTCTCTCCTACTTGTAATCTACTCTTAGCAATGTGAGGGCATCCTTTTTGCTTCTGGTCTGACCTCAGATTGACGAGCATCCTTATTTTTCCCCAACTTCATTCCTTCTGGGTTTCTAATGAAGTGGAGTAAAGAGATAAAATGAACATGACTTTTTGGCCAAACAAAGGAAAAGTAAAAGTCTTCTCTCTTGTGTAATCAGGAACTTGCTTTGACTCCTCACTCCTCTGTTGTCCTTTGTCCTGTCAACACAGTGCTGACAGTGATGTTGAGTATGAACTGCTTGCTCATTTGACCACAGAAAGTTTAGGAATTTATGCAGCGGCTGGGTCATTTTTACAACCCTGGTTTCATTTCTGAGCAAAAATAGATTCTCTGCTCTTGAGGTGTGAAACAAGGACTCCTGAATACTTTTGCTTCTCTGCTTCCATGGAATGGAATGCTTCAGCAACTGGGTTCGATTTTGAGCCCCTGGTAATCTATGGTTAAACTGTTTTTATTTCTTTCATGTACATTATAAACAGTCTGTTTGGTAGGAGACATCCTATTTATAATAACAATGGGTAAGATTTACTGATTTGTTACTATATGCTAAGCAGTGTGTTTAGTAAGCTCTTTAATGGATCATTTCATTGGAGCTACACAATAATCTTATGAAGTAGGTCTTATTGTCATTCTTATTTTGCATTTAAGAAACGAGTTTAGAGAGATTTTGTATCTTGACCAGGAGTATACCTCAAGTAATAATGGAGTCTGGATTCTGATCCAGGTGCCCTGTTAACCAGTGCCTGCCCCACAGAAGGCGCGCAATGAATATTTGTTACTAATGAAACGCCTGCTCCGTGGTGAAGTTATACAGATGTTTCAGTGTTTCCAGATGCTCACTGACTTGGCAGCTACATACAGGTAAACAGGTAGCCGGATCTGAAAGTAGAGCTGAACCACTCTGTATCTTCCCTCATGGCTGAGAATCAGAGATTAGTACTGAGCAGAAAGGGAGCGTGCAGGAAGGCCATCTAGGCAAGGGGCATGGTCTCAGGACCTCTTTACGTTGTTCAGCATGAGGTTTTGTTTATGTGAGTTGTAGCAAATAACATTCATCATATTAGAAATTAAAAAACAGAAATAAAGATATTTTAAAGAAAAATATTTGTATGAAAATAGGTACATTTTCCAAAACGAAAAAAATTAGCAAGGAAAGTGGCAACTGGATTTTTATTTCTGCATTTAACTTGTTGTGATATGTGTTTTGATTAAAGTTTATGAAGCGAATCTAGACGGGATTTATAGGAAGGATTGGAAAAGGAAGCAAAAAGGAGGCAATTGTGACTTTTCTGCTTTGATAGTATACCAAAAATTGACAAGTAGTAGTTCCCTAAAGTTTAGTTACAAAGTGAAATCTGAAATCATATCAATAACCTTTTCTTTTTTTTTTTCCTGAGGAAGACTCACCCTGAGCTAACATCTGTGCCAGTCTTCTTCTTTTTGTATGTGGGTTGCCACTACGCATGGCTGACATGTGATGTACGTCCACACCTGGGATCCGAACCCACGAACCCCTGGCCGCCAAAGTGGAGTGCACCAAACTTAACCACTGTGCCATGGGGCCGGCCCCTCAATAAACTTTTTTATCCTCTGTTATATTAAAACCCATTGGTCTAATTTTCACTTTGAGTTGATCTTCATCTATGGTTATGTAGCATCACACATTGGTCATTTGGAAAATATTGGTTCACCGAGTTGTGCATATCTTCCAAATGTTGACATGTTTCATTCTATAACATAAAAAAACCACATTCATTAATATCACCACTGCTTTCATCAAAAAAGTATTTTAAGTATTAGGAAGACGTCAAGTGTACAATAGTAGATGCAAAATATTTAAAATTCTAATTTTCACTTTAAAACTTGAATTTTATCATTGGCAACCAATACTAGTTGTTTTCCTTGGAATGATGGGTTCTCTTGGCTTATTTTTTTTTTTTTAATTTAATTTTATTATTATTGTTTTTTTTGTGAGGAGATCAACCCTATGCCAGCATCTGCCAATCCTCTTCTTTTTTTGCTGAGGAAGACTGGCCCTGGGCTAACATCTGTTCCCATCTTCCTCCACTTTATATGGGACGCCGCCGCAGCGTGGCTTGCCAAGCAGTGCGTCGGTGCATGCCTGGGATCCGAACCAGCGAACCCCGGGCTGCTGCAGCAGAGCGCGCGCACTTAACCACTTGCGCCACCAGGCCGGCCCCCTCTCTTGGCTTCTTTTTGAGAAAATGTCTGATGTGACCAAGTTGAATGGCCATACTTTGTCAGTCCTTCTTTCCAATAAAAATGATACTCCATGTGAAAAGCTGTTAGTTCAGCTCTCAAATCAAACAAACAACAAGTGCATTTCTTCGGGACAACCACTGTGGCTTGGGATTCCGCAGAAGTGCTTCTTGCATACTTCCTATTCCATCACACAGAATAGTAAAAAGGTGTGTACTCAAGGATGAGATATAATAAAATTAATTTTTAATGCATTAAGGACAGGCTTAAGTGAAACTAGTCGCCCTCTCCTCCCTTTACTGGGGGTGTCTGGTGGTGAAAAGTACAATGACTATCAGTACATTTTGGTGCCACTGCCTTGGTTCATGTTAAAACTCCAGCCATTTTTACCCACTATTGCTTTTGCACCGTTGGTGCAAATGTCAACACAGTGAAAAAGGGTCATCACATCTTAGTATTATGAACTTGCAGAGCCCTGAAAAGGTCTGGAGGGCCCGCTACGTGTTTATGGACCACATATTGAAAGCCACGGATCTAATCCAGTCCTTTCATTTCATGGGAGAGGAGAGCTGGAAGAGACTTAACCAAGACAATGGCACTGGTTAGTGATGGAGCTGGGACAAGAACCCAGTTGTTAGTGCATTCCTCTTTTTTTTCTTTTGCTTTCCTATTTCAGTTTCAGGAATTTCAAGGTAAATGTTTCTGAACTTCTTTTATAAATATGGTGATGCCAAATATATATAATTATTGAACTTATTTGTGAACATTTCCATATTTTTTGCATATTAAACTCTGCATATTTTCACCACTGCTCTCTCTTCTGCTTTTCAATAGTAATGACTCTGTCCCTTTAAACAGAACGTGCTTTGTCTTTGCCAAGGCTGAGAGAGAAGTTGAAGGAGTAGTTGACTGCTTGTGCATTTTCTGGTTTAGAATTGGAGCTCTGTGGGGAAAAAAGATCAGGGAATTTGAGTTGAAGCAACCACTTCTTTCTTCACTTAGATTAGTTATAAGTCACAAGAAGGGAAATTGTACACACAACCATTATCTTTTATATCACTACAAGTTATCTCACTGGACAGCTACCGCCTCCCCCCAGTTCTCTATCAAAGCTCTCTCTCTCTCTTTCTCTCTTTTTTCCTTCCTGCAGCAGGGAGATTGTCCAATAAAAATTACTCTTAATTTTGCTTTTGCGTATGCTAATATTTTATGTGATCTGTTTTCTTTAATATAAACTGGTTGGACTGTGAAATTGTAGTGAAGAATGCTGAGAAACGCAACAGAACCAGACCCAGATATTAGATTTTCTCTTTAATGCTTCTCTCCTGTTTTAGAGTAGCGTTTTGAGGAGTTGGGTCTTGAGAGAGGTTGCAGTGTATGGAAATGAGTAAATCTGGCAAACCGTGAAAGCAGGCTTGCAGACTCTCAAATGTATTGTTCTCTCATTTTCAAATAAGTTGGATGGTCTTTTGCAAGATCTCATTTTTTCCTATTTCCCATCCAACATTTGATTGCTTTCCCTAACCTGTGATCTTTGTCAGTTAAACTCTGTTTTCTAACATTCTTCTGATTCTTTCTCCATGTCTGTCTCAGTTACCCCAAAGTGAGATCTGATTTGACCTTTGGTCATTCCTTTGAATTAGCTCTTCCCTAAACCTAGGCCTTGGGTGACTTCCTTTTCTTTCTGCAAAACTGATGTTTCCTGCCCTTAGTTACTTACAAGCCATTTAGTCTTTTTTCTTTCTTTCTTAGACTTCTAGTTATGGCTTTTCCTAGCCATTTATTAGGCTCACAGATTGCCTGGCAGCAGTTCTGTTTTAACTCTTTAAAATGCTTTTTCTGCCTCCTTGTCTAAATTTCTGGAACATGGGGACTGTCTTGTGCTTGGCACATGGTAGGCGTTCCATGGATGTATTGAATGAATGTTATTTTTATCCAGGGGTCTCTTCTTCAAAAGGCATTCTTCAAATTTTTATGTAGGGATCTGAGCTGTCGTTTATCTCTCAGTATTGGGCAGCTAAATTTCCGAAACACAGAATTGCACTGGCGCATCTTTTAATGCAGAGTCTCTCCCACTGTCAGGATGTGACACATGCTTTCCCTGACAGATGGCCGTTTAGCCTCTGCTTGAACACTTCCAGTTCGTTGTGAGGCAGTTTGTTCTACTGCTGGACAGCTTCATGTTTAAAGTTCTTTACATTGCTCTGAAACTGGAGTTTTCATTGTTTCAACCCTAATAGTTCTAGCATTGCGTATTTTGCGGAAGGATAATATGGCTTATACATGGCAGTCCTCAGATGCTCACAGGTAGCTTCAATTCCCCCATCCACCTTCTCTCTGCCTTCAGTCTTTTTCTTGCTACTTACATCCCAGGGCTTAAAAAGGTTTGGATGCTCATTTTCTTTATGCCTTCTCTCTTTACACATCACTTTCTAGATTGCCAACATGTATCCAACTCTATAGTCCTCTTTCAAGCCCTCTTCTTTTGTCTGTTAGATACCAGGAACAGTATGAGTTTGTGGGTCTAAAGGCTAGTATATAAATTCTAGTACCACAATTTACTAGGTGTCTGAACTTGATCAAATTACTTCATCCTTCTAAGCCTTGGTTTACTTACGGTGCAAAATGGATATAATAATGACTTCCAAGAATATTTTTAAGAATTAAAGTATGTAAAATGCTTAGCTCAGTTACAAAAACATAGTGTTTAGTGAATGTTACTTTTAGCTTGAGTAACTCTTTTGTCTTTGATCTATCCAATGATTTCTTTCTTTTTCTTTTTTACACGCATGGCTTGGTTTTTACAATTCATTATTTCAAGAATTTCTCCCTTCCTCTCTCTTTTTCTCCATTTCTCCTTTTTGCGATTTTATTCGTATTTATAGTCCTAAAATTTTTTTCTGTTTCTCTAGATTTGTTTCCTCTTTTATTTTGCAATTTTGTGTCTAGAACTTAACATGATTTTCTTGACAAATATTGTTTTTCTCTACATGAATTTTCTCAACTCCTGCCTACATTTTTACTTATATGTTCAGCCTTTATTATTCTTCCTGTGAAGAACATTTCTTCACCCCTTTAGTGGGTTAATGATGACTTGGTCATTGCAGGTTACTTAACTCCTCATTGAACCCCTCACTTACTCAGTAGCTTTTAAAATCATTTAGTTGAACATTATATATATATATTTTTTTCTGTGAGGAAGATCAGCCCTGAGCTAACATCCATGCTAATCCTCCTCTTTTTGCTGAGGAAGACCGGCTCTGAGCTAACATCTATTGCCAATCCTCTTTCTTTTTTTTTCCCCAAAGCCCCAATAAATAGTTGTACGTCATAGTTGCACGTCCTTCTAGTTGCTGTATGTGGGACGCGGCCTCAGCATGGCCGGAGAAGCGGTGCGTTGGTGCACGTCCGGGATCTGAAACTGGGCCGCCAGTAGCGGAGCGCGTGCACTTAACTGCTAAGCCACGGGGCCGGCCCCTGAACATTATATTTTTTAAATTAAATGTTCAATTAATTGCGATTCAACCAACATTTACTAAGCTCTTCTTATATGACATGCATTGAGTGAGGTGCTATAGGAATTACACAGACCACTTTTTTCATTTGTTTGTGCATTCATTCAATAAACATTTTCCTGACTACCTACTAAGGACCAGAATCTCGATTGGGGGTTTGGATTCAAGAAACTGAGTTAGACAAGATTTCTGTCTTTGAGGCATACAATCAAATAAAAGTGATAAGACTGTGGTAATTTTAGTGATCTAGGTATGGAACCAGGCATTATGGTGGTCTTCAGAAAGGCTGTTTCACCCAAACTTTCTGGGTCAGGAAAAACTTGACAGCAGGGGAGACACTTTAAGGGATAAGTTGGGGCTCAGAGCCCACTGGAAAGATAAGACCCTACTAGGATTTGGTTATGTTTGGTTATAAAGCCATTTTTGTGAAAACCAACCTCTAAATTCCATGTGTTACCCTTGAATTCCCTGCCCCCCCAATTGCATGCATGCAACCTTTTTCATTCTGTTTAATTTAGGGGCTTTAGAACCAACAGAATAACTGAAAGATAGGCTCACTTTTGGGATCTAATTACTGCATGAATGCATATTTCCATATTCCAAAGTAGAAATAGTAACAAGTATAGAAAAATAATCTCATGATGTTAGGACACATTACAAGGTATTTCTCTAGCCGTCATTTCATTTACTTCTTATAGAACAGCTTAGTGCTTATGAGTCTCCTGGCTGTCTTAAGCACCGTTACTGATAGATATTAGCACAAGAATTAGCACTGAATAATTATGTGTGGAGGATTTGCAAATAATTTTTTTCTCTCTTTATTCCAAAGCGATCATGCTGTGTTTTCTGTTTTTATTTAGATCACAAGACCAGGTCTGCCCATAATCAGTTGTCTAGGGAAGAGTCCCTTTACCACTCTTTGTCTCAGCTTTGTCATTTTTCAAATGGGAATATTGCTACTATTATTAACAATAACACCAATTTCACTTCACTGGATTGAGGTGAAGAGTAAAACCATTAATCTGTGTGAGAGCATAATGTATGTAACTGGTCACAATTGTAAATACAAAATGCACCTTTTGAGTGACCAGATTGTCAGCTACTTCAGTCAAGGTGAGTTCAGCTTAATTAATTAATTTTTACCTTCTTCAAACTTCTGAGGTAGCTTCATGTTTTACTCTTCTGTTTACCCAAAAGTGATTGCTGGCAAGTGCTATATGTTCAATAAGCACTTGTTGATTGAATTTTTTTGAAAGTCTTGATCTTTTAAAGATTTTATTTATTTATTTTTTTCCACCCAAAGCCCCAGTAGATTGTTGTATGCCATAGCTGCACATCCTTCTAGTTGCTGTATGTGGGACGCAGCCTCAGCATGGCCGGAGAAGCGGTGCGTCGGTGCGCGCCCGGGATCCGAACCCAGGCCGCCAGCAGCGGAGCGCACGCACTCAACCGCCAAGCCACGGGGCCGGCCCATGAAAGTCTTGATCTTTTAAAGTCTAGGAAATTTGTAAGCTACTCATATTTTTGCTTAGGATTCCTAAAATCTTTCATTTAATTTCTAGATTATAAGTTCCATTGATAGAAACCTTATAAATATCACATGAAGAAGTTGAGCATTACCTTTAGGCCAAAGCAATTTACTTTTTAAAAATCTGATTAATTTCAACACAATCAGCCAGGATGTCAGAAGATCTCAGTGCCTCTGATAAATGCTGACAGGTGAGGAAATTAAAATCAGGGAGGGAAGCAATTAAATACTGGCAAACATTACTTTAATGAGACAACCAAATCATTCATAAGCCATGGAATATGTTGTATTCTTGATAGGTATCTTAGGGTGGCAGGTGAGAGAGTGCATTTAAAAATGTTCGTCATACGGGATTTGATGATGGCGGTGGAGGAATTGCCATATTTGTCATCTAATGCCTTTGGCCTAATCTAACATTTCAATTGCTTTTGGGGACAGACTTCCTAATAATCATGTTTAAGATAATGACATTGTTTAATTTAAACAAATCTTAGTATAAGTAATCCTCTCACTACACCTACCTCCACCACCACATAAAACTTACCAAAAGGCACAAAGTGTAGACAAAATAATTCCTAACCTTTTCACAGTGGTTTAGGGACAACCAAGGTCAAGACCTGTGAAAAGAGAAACAGAAAAATGTATATTTCATACAACTTCTAATGCAAAAGATTTGGGAATTGTAGTGCTAAGAGCTGAACCCATGTCCTCAATCCACATGTTTTTTTCAAGATAACACCCCCTGTTCAAAAAGAACATCTGGGACCACCGGGCTAAAGAGTTACCCAGTTATGGTCTTAGTGGGAGTTTTAACAGCCTATCATGTTGCCCATTTGCACTGTAGCACTTGTGAAATATCTAGTATTAAGAGGCATCTTTACATTGGTCTTAGCAATTCTAATGCCAATGGGTTGGAATTTTTGTTCATAATGTTAGAATCATCATCTAGAGTTATGTTGCCTAAAAGTTGTCCTAGGATGCAGTGGTCAATTCAAAAGATACCATGGTTTGTGAAAAACCTGTTGAAACAAGTCTCTTTGCTCTCTTCATTTCTCATGTCCCTCCATTCTTTTCTGCTCTTTTCCTTTTTCCCCATCATTTTTCTTTCCACTCTCTTTCTCTTTCTCTCTCTCTCTCTTTTTTTTTTGGCTTCATTTGTTCCCTCTTGTTTTTCCCAAAATATAGTAGAAATTATCAATTATTCTATCCTAGTCCCAACTAGGTCTGGCAAGTCTTGCTTTTGCATAGCTTCTAATTAATAGGTTGAAGTTTTATAACTTAGAGGTTGATTATGCAGGTTTCTTTATTTTTGGTTGAAATTGCTTCTGGAGATGAGAACATTTTTCTTGGGAGAAGATGGGTGGTTTGACAAACGATGCAGACCTGCCAGGTTCTGGGTCAGCAGTCATAAAACACACAGAGGCAGCCAAGGATAACTGGCTTCATTACCAAGACGCTAGAGTGGGATTTGTCAGTTGTCCCAGATGTCTTTATGGGTCCAGGGGAGAACTCCATTGCATTAGGAAATACTCACGATTTACTGGGACACATGATACTCAAACCACGTGAAGAGGGCTGGTAAACTTTCTAGCTAGAAGGCTTCAGTTTTTCTACTGCTTAACATGAGACTTATTGATGAAGGCCACTTCACGAAAATTCAATGGTGCTGACCTCTGTTGTTTCTGTGGCTTGTGTTTCGATAGCTTGCCCAAGGATGTTGCATCTCTGAAACTTCACTGGGGAGAGCTGAGAAAGTGTTGATGGTAACCCTGCATCGAGCACTCCTTCTGCCTCAGCTTAGTAATGTGTCACCTTCTGGTTAGACCACAGATGTAAAGTCTTCTCTTTCTCTTTTCACTTGCCAGTGAAGCAGGACTCGATACTAAATGTGCTTTGGTGCCTTGACAATTGACTTTATATGGTATATGCTCATTTTCCCTTTCCCTCCACATAGAGCGCTCCCAAATGGGAGGCTGCATCATGAGTAGATGAGTCCTTACTGGTTTTGGTATCAAGATACAAGGTTAAATTTTTATCTGCTCCATATTAACCGTGTGATCTTGGAAGTTTGGTTTCCTTATTGGTAAAATTGGGGTAATAAAGTTTCATTGGAATTATAATGAGGATGATTTAAAATATGATGGTCATGTAATATTTTTCAAACTGTAACATATAATGTTAAAAGGTGATTAATGATTTGCTTTTGATGGCATATGCAAGAATTTCTTGCAGGGTATCCTATGAACCATGTTGTTTTCTTAATCTGATTTGAGTCCTATATGAAAATGGGATATTTTAATAAGACTTCCCAGAGTTCTTTTACTTCTCAATCTATCCATTGTATTAAAACAAATTCCCTTGTTCTTGCTGTCCTGTGGGAAGCTCCATCTCTCTGAACCTAAGGCACCATACAGGCACAAACTTTAGAATGGCATGTGATACACCTGCAGGTCTTTCACTAAAGCAGTATCTTTTGCTTTTGTGAGTTGAGGGGACACTTGATTTTTAAATTTGGAGCTTTGTCTTTTGGAACAAAAGTTCTTTGTGTTGTTTTTTTAGATGAGGCCATGTGAGATTGACATACATAAATATTATGGTATTTTAAAGCTAGGGGCATGAATCCAAGACATGGCAATAAAAAGAAAAGCAATACGTGATGTTTATAACACCATTCTTTGATCATATAAACATGGGCTCAGGAAGACATGGTATCGTTTTATATACTACCACTGTCCATATCTACAAATATGAAGTAATGGAGGAGAATTTTCCAAACAGAGTTTAACTGAGCTTTGGCTATGAAGTACATATTATAATCCTCATTTACATATAAGGAAATTGACACTCGGAGAGTTTAAGTAACTTGCCTAAGGCCATCGGGAAGAGGAAGACAAGTCTGACTGGCTCTAAATCCCATGTGTTTTGTCCTACTTCCGCACATCAATCAAATAGCTGGTATTATTTTATTATTCTCTCCTCTACCAAGGCTAGTGATCAAGCCAGTGAGTTGTTTGTCTTTGTGTTTTCCTAACCTAATATCCTAGGAGAGACTGAGGTGTAAAGGAAAGACTGCTGGACCAACAGGCAGAGTCCAGAAGGTCCAAAGTCACTCCCTGCCATGTACTGTACTGTGTAGTCTTGGGCAAGTTACCTACCTTTTCTGAACTTCAGTTTCCACATCTGTAAAATGAGGACAATAATACTCATTTCACATGGTATTTGTGAAGTTAATTATGAGAGATGTTAGATCCCTTGTCTTCCTCCCTATCCCTCTGTGAGCTTCTGTTTCCTCACCTATGAAGTGAGTAGAATAATCTCTTCCTGCTTCTTCACCAGATTGTTGTGGGGTGAAATGAGATAATGAATGTGAAAATGTTTTGCAAAACAAGAAACTGCTATATAGATATAAGAGTTTATGATGATTAGTGAATAAATATCGTTTCGTACCTAAGAGTAACTTTTGCCTGTTTCATTTCCAGACCCTCGCATTGCAGTTTGCTGAACCTTGTGTCCAGTGACCATTCTGAGAGCTAGCTATCTGAGGTAGGAGAGGATTGGCATCTTCATATTCATGAAATGCTAATAGGCATCTTAGCCAATAACGTTTAAGTTTGATTTCACTCCCAACAGAAGAAATACGAAGGTATTTCATGAGCACCAAAACCTGAACAATGGCCAAGACAGAGCATGGCCCTCTTTTTATGTCTTCTTGGTTTAATTTTCCCTTTCAGTTCTTAGCCCTTAAGGTTTAATACCAAAAGCACAAAAATCTGATCAACACGGAAGATTCAGATTTAACGAGTATTTAAGAGTCTGTAATGTGCCATGTACTAGGATGTTCTTATCTATTGTCTTGTATCCTTAGCTAGTGTGTGGCAGGAGGGCTTTCTCTCCAGCTTTCTGGCCCTTGATTGAGTACATTTTTCACTATACTATGCTGCCAGTGTTACCTGGCTCTGAAGGGGCAAACTTTACTAGTTGGATCCATCACTGTCTCTTAGCCGCCCAAAAAAATCACAAAAAGACATAATCTAAGGCAGAATAGCAACAAAAAATCCTAAGAATATGGAAAATGAGTTAGACTCTTTTGAAACCCCGGACCCATAGTATCTGCATGCTACTCTCCTGGGGGACTAGTGTGAAGGAGATAGGTCTTTGGCAGAAGAATGCATTCTTTTTGAGTTTGTCAAGAAAACAGAGACCAATAAAAAAAAAATTTAAAGGCAATATGATAATTCTAAAATTTGCAAAATGTGAATTTTCTCCTACAGCTAGCCAGCTGATATTTGCACTTCCCAGTTAGCTCTGCTGTGTTCGATGTCATCTTTTAGAAGTCTTGGGCAAAAAAATGTGAAGTAGCCCATATGGTGTTCTTAACTGCAGGCCCTGTAGAATAGCAACTTTGTGGAAGATTTGACGGCAGCATTGAAAGTACTGTAAACAATTTTTCTACTGAATATTTTCATAATTCCTTTGGTTTGTTATTTCTATGATCTTGAATTGTAAACATGACTTTAGTTACACAGACCCTTGAAAGAATTGAAGTTTGTTCGAACTGCCCCATATTTTTAGGAGTTAGCAATTTAGAATTAAGTGGAGATGATAGTGTTTCATTAATATTGTTTTCAAAGCTCATATTCACCATACACATGGAATAAGCACTCATCATGTGCAGACAAGGTGGGTGACGTATGGGCTGTGAAACTCCTCTATAACTAGATCAGACGTAGCAGTGACTTGTGTGTTGTTTAGATTTTATTCTCATTCCTACAAAAGAGAGGATTATAAAAAAAATGTAATGGCCAAAAATATAGGAATGCTCCTGCTCATCTTTTCGTCCCTCTCTAGTCCATAAAATGCCCCTGAAAAAACTCCTTTCTAATATAGTTCATGTATTTTTGTGGATAAATATATCGGAAAAGAATGTATTGTAGACATGTAATATTATAGTTTTGATAGCTCTGCTAGGCAGAGATCTAACTTATTAATTTAGAAAATGCAGTTATTAACTTTTCTCCAAATGCTAATTATTAAATATTAATAGACTCAGCTTTAAAAAGTGGTTAACTATGCTCCCCTTCCCCACTGAAACCTGTCTTGAAACTACAAAGAGGAATTTAAGCAAGCCTTGAAAGGTTGTGAAAAATTGCGCTTGAGAAAGAGGGATTTCATCTCTATCTATCTATCTATCTATCTATCTATCTATCTATCTATCTATCTATCTATCTCTCTATCCATCCATCCATCCTCTATATTTTGGAGGTGGGAGCTGATGATGAGGGAAAGATAAAAACTTCTCAAATAACCTTTGGAAGGTGGAAAAGTAAATATTCTGGGGGCATGATGTAGAAATTTAAAAAAATCTTGTTGTAATCATTGGTATCAGTGGCAGGAATGAAGAAAGAATAACAGTTTAAATAAACAATTAGACTTGACAGTAGATGTGTCAACAGGTACCCACTTAATGAGTGTAATCATTGTTTTTCTCTGCTTTCAATGTTGATCCACTGACTGTGGTGTGTTCTCTGTCCCATTTCCAAACCAAATCTATTTCAAGCTGCACTTCATGGAATCTGAAACGGTATACCCTGCTTACTATTTAGAGCTGATACCCAATGTTCTTTAATAGGCAAGCTCTGTACTTGATAAAGAACAGGCTTCCTACCTCCTGTAGACCGTTGATTATCTCTGTTTTCCACAGGGCGATTCATTAGCAAGGCTAAATAATACCCAATTACTTCTCATGGACTTGTGTATATCGCTAGAGTGAATTGTTTATTATAATTTGATGGAAACAGCTCTAGTCGGCCTTAAATCAATCAGTTATTGTTTTTTGAGGTGGAGGTAGAGGCAGTAGTTATAATTGAAAATATTTTCTTAGTTACCTGGATAGAATCTCATTGTTTTGGGGAGTGAAGCAGTGTGTTTTATGTTAGTTATGTGAACCAGAAGTCGTGAGAATCTAATTCTAATCCCAGCTCTGGCTGAGTCACTTTGGGCTTCCAGGCTCCATTTCAGCATCTAACAACAGATAGAGTTGGACCAGTTGATCTTGGCATTACTTTGAGTCAAATGTCCTATTATCTGTGATTTTATTTCTTATCCAGTCCTTTCTCCCTCCTGTTGCCACTTTTCTAAAGTCATAGGAAAGTCCTATTACTCTTCTCGAGAGCCAGTGTGTGAAAATTGTTATTCTTCTATTTAGCTTTTGATTCTTTTACATACCATAAGAACAGTTAGAATTTGAATTATGTATACACTGTGATTGGGCATTTATGCATTGGTCATATGCTACCTCCAGCAACATTCAGTTTCTGGTTAGAAAGGAAAAAAAATCCATCTTCTCCCATGTTTCTCTACTTCTTAATCTGGGTCTCTTTTTTAGAGGATCTGGTCAACTTATCCACTGGCAACATCCATGGGTTCCTGTTCTGTTGTTTGACTTTTTCAGGATGAGTCATTGATCTGTAAGCAGAGGTCGGAATGTTAAAGTCAGAGGGGACTTTAAGAACCAATCTAGCCAAATTATTTCATTTCAGAGATGGAGATTTTGGAGTCAGGGAAGAAATCTGATTTGTCTGTGGGATTAGTGGCAGATCCTGGTCTAGAATTCTTTCTTCTGACTTCATAGTTGTATCTCTGTTTTAAGAGAAAATTTCTTTCTATAAACTGTCCTTTCTCTTCCCAATATTTAATGAGCCATTGTCTTTCAGGCAAAACCAATCTCAGTGTCAGTGCAGGATTGTGACACGGCCTTAAAACATATATAGATGCCAGCCTTCTTCATTAATTCTATGGGGCAGTGGAATAGAGGATTCTGGCTGGCTTCTGCTCTCTGTGTTTATTAGGAGACTGTGGATTCCCCTACAGTCCTTCCTGAAAGAGATTACTTGACCCTGACATCACCATTAGTTCCTCCACCTACCTCCTGCCCTTTTCTGATCCAGTGAATTATAGGAAGCTAAGGATGAGTTCCTAGCTGGCTGTGTACTGCACATAGCTGGGAACATTAATAAAGAGAAAACAGATGAAGGATTAATAAGCAAGAGGACAGGAGAGCAATAGGCAACATAGTGAAATCTAGTTCAAGGCCTGCAATTCCCAGTTGCTGTGCTATGCAAGATTAATAGCAGCATCTTTCAGACCTTCTCTCTGCCTCATTCTTGTGGGACTGGGCTAGGACTGAGAAGCAGCTGGAGTGCTGGAGTTTGCCAAAACCAAACTCATGTTTTTGTGAGATTTCCACGTCCAGAGAAGAGGGTAGTAATTATGCATCAGTTAGAAGATAACTTAGAGGCCACTGTGTCTAAACACTTATCTTGGACCTCATGATACTGAGGTACAGACTGTGGAAATCATTTTTCTGAGTCTGAGGTTCAAATCCTGGCTCTAATTAATTTGCTATGACTTTAGTGAAGGCATGACCTTTTTCTGAACTGCAGTTTCTCCATCTATGAGATGGGAAGAGGAGGAGGAAGGTAGAGGAAATGATGTCAGAGGTTCCGTTAACTCTGATTTTCAGGGATCTCTGATTTGCCCACAATCCTATAGCAAGTTTGCAGCCAAGCCAAGTCTTGAATTCAGAGTTCTTTCTCTGGTTTGAAGTGCTCATCATGGATAACTTCCACTGTCCATACTTTCTAAATAGCATGTTTGTATATTGCAGCCTTGTTTTATTAAATAAACTTTTTCTCTCTCAGTTGACAGGTCCCTTTCTGTCACGGGACTTGCCTAAGCCAGCAGTTCTTAATTTGTGTGTGTGTGTGTGTGTGTGTATGTTTGGGGGTAGGGGAGAGGATTATGGGATATTTGGAAACTCAGATGAATCTATGAAGTAGTTAGAAAATGCATGTCTGCATAGAATGTTGTCTATAATTTCAGGTTTGTAGACCTTCTGAAGGCCATACATAGGTTCTAGGCTAAGCAAAAGATGTTTTTCAGTGTGGGAAGTCTGAGATGACATTTGGGTAACATACATATCCTGTTGCTATTGGATTTTTCCCACAGTTCACCAATTGTTCTATTCTGAGTGTTAGACTCATTTACAATTGCGACTCTGGACATTTATATGTCTCAAACTGTCAAGTGATTTAATACGGAAACTCATATTCTGCTCGCTACATTCATTCATTCATTCACTCACTCACTGAAATGTACTTTTAACCCAGAATCTGCTAAATGCTATCAATTTTAATATATTTCATTTAATCTCATAAAACAGAAAATTACTTTTTTTCCCATTTTTCACATGCAGAAACTGAGCTCAGAGATGTTGAGTAATAAGCCCAAAGTCATACAGCTAATAAATTGCAATGTCTGGATTTAAATCCCGATCTGCTCCAAAATATGTGAATACCCTCAGCGATAACACTGAATATGAATAGGGGCAATGAAACAATTCTATAAACTGTGGAAATCCCTGGGAGAAAATGCCCCCAATGGGCCCCAGAGGAGTACAGCGAATGTGTGCTACGGGAGTTCAGAGAGGGACAAGGTCACATATGCTGCATCATTTATATGCTAAGTCATTAATTAAATGCTTATCTGGCACCTTAAGGCAGAAAAGAAATGCTGGGCAGTTGTATAAAAATGCGTTATAAATAACTCATATTTTTCCTTTTTTTTTTTGTACTTCTATCAGGTTAGTGGTCTCAATTTCTCCATTTTTGTAAGTGAGATGAGGAGGAGACAGTGATTAGGGTCATCACGCCCTGATCGTACCGTGAGTTATCAACTGACTTGGAATTTCAATGCTTTGGGGAATCCGTTTGTTGTTTTCTCCTTGTTATATTGAGCGTGGGATTTTTAAGAGATAGACTTCTGACCATATGCAGATCAGCAGAAATGCAGATGTGAGCAGCTACGATTTGGATTGTGCCAAGATGTAATGACTGCCACATGTGTGAAGTTAGTGCTCAGCACTTGGTGACCCACTGTGAGTCTATGTGGGAGCCATGAGAGGGAAAGCTGGTGTTAGAGATGGAAGAGGACTCGGAGATTGTCGGGGGCAACCCTTTACCTTACAGATGGGGAAACCAAGGCTTTGAGAAGCGGCACAGCTTATCAAAATTCAGGCAGCAGGTTATGGCAGAACAAGAACCAGATTCTATGCCAGCACTCTACAGTAATATCTATGTATATTTTCTCTCTTCCATTGACTTATAGTACTCACACTTGACTGGCAGATACACCTGGATTGGAAACCGGGCATTATTAGCCGTGTGACTTTGATACATTACTAGATTTCTTTGGGTCTCAGTTTTGTTGTCTGTAAAACGGAAGCCATACCGTATTGACAGGACTGTTGTGAGGATAAGTGAAATACCATTGTGCTGTACAACACACAGACGTATTATTGCCAATATGACTAATAATCCTCATCATAACCTAATGAGACAGCTGCACATCCTGTTTTTACAGATCCTATTTCCTAACTTCATCTTGATACTTTTTAGATCCTTGCTTCTCAAAGTTTGTTCTGAAGACCAGGAATATCAGCATCACCTGGGAGCTTGTTAGAAATGCAGACCTCAGGCCCCACTCCAGACCTCCTGAATCATAATCTGCATTTTAATAAGTTCCCCAGGTAGTTCATATGCTCATTAGAGTTTGAGAAGTATTGTTTTAGGCCCGAGACCAATTTCAGAGCTATTGGCCATGGCCTGCTTACAACGGCTGGCCCACTGCCAGCATTCTGGGGCATGCCTTACCCCTGCCTTGAGATAGCAGGAGGGAACCCTGTGAAGTCGCTCCCTGGGAATAATGGAAGGCTGGGTTGAAGGAATCCAACAAGCTTTATCTTTTCAGCACCCTTCATTTCCTCAGAAGTACTATTCACCAGGGGTCCAACTGGGATTGGATCCCAAGGTTTCTGCTCCCAAAGTCCATGTTCTTTTTATTAAACCATGATGTCTCAGTCAAGAGGAATGCTGGGCTGTGTGTATGGTAACTCTTCGTTCCCCATAGTGCAAATATTTCCACACTGGCTGTTTTACTCTATTACTCAATTCCTAGAGGGGAAGAATTAAAAAAAAATAAATAAATAAAAAAAAGCTTGAGTTGAAAGCCAGGATCCTGCAGCTTAATCAGTTATTTTCGTTTTTTAATGAGGGAGACTATTGTGAAATAAGTAATTATTAATTACTCAAAACTAATGAAATATTTTAGTTTCCTTGCTAAAAAAGCATATGGAAGCTAAAAGAAAGCATATGGGTGTTTTTCGGAAGCATATTGGTGAATGGACAAATTACAGTGGTGCCAATATGCCTTTGCTGTCTGGCTGGGGCCATCCCTGTGTGTGCTGGCATCTGAGTCCTTGTGTGTTTAAAGGAATTTTTTTAAATTCCCATCTGATGTGTGCCTTGAGTTGCCTCTGGAGTTACGCAGCTCTGCCTCATAAATCTTTCTGCCGTGCTTTCACTCCAACAGTGCTGGTTGAGCGTCACTCCATATAAGACCTTTGCTATAGGTGGCTGCCATTCTTGTCCTTTCTGGATGTCTCTCATCCTCTGCAGTCTACTGAATGGGCTTGCCCAGCTGATAGCCAGGTATTGAGACTTTGTCCATCTAACAGTTTATCACAGTGGTAATATCTGTATCCTTTTAGATTTCAGAACTGGATGTCCTTGCTCCACTGGGAACTGTGTGTGAGACCCTGGGCCCACCACTGAATCTCTGCACTGCAGATTTCTTCCTTGTAAAACTGGAGTGATAATACTAGTGCTCCTCAGCTCATAGGCATGGCTGTTTATCCAATTTGTGGTCCATGCTCTTTGCTTTTTCTCTCATTTCCTTTCAGTCTGGTAAATAGCTTGATGGATTTGGAGGTGGTTGAAATGATTCTGGCTGCTCTGGGGACTGCACACATCTAGGCTTGTGATGATCACAGGCAGCATGACATGTCTGAGAAGCTACTTGGATGAGTGTCAGGAAACCAAGGTTCCAGACCACGCTGACTTAATAAGCATCAACGTAGCAACTACCAAGCAAGGTGGCTTGCTAAGAAATTGAAGGAGGGAGCTGGCAGGTGTGTGGAGGTGAGTTTGATTCAGGGCTAGCCAAGACTCAGTGTGATGTGTGGGCTCAGTAATTATACTTTGTGAGTGGGAGAATTTGGGGAACGCTTTTTTTTTTTTCTGAAGAAGATTCGCCCTGAGCTAATATCCGCAGCCAATCTTCCTCTTTTTGTATGTGAGCTGCCACCACAGCATGGCCACTGACAGACGAGTGGTATATGTCTGTGCCCAGGAACCAAACCTGGTCCGCGCCCAGGAACCAAACCCGGGCCGCCAAAGTGGAGCATGCCGAACTTAACCACTAGGCCACTGGGGCTGGCCCGGTGAACACTTTTTACCTGGAGGTTTCTTATGGAACCAGGTACTGGAGGTGGCTTTGAAAGATGATTGAATGGAATTTGATGGGATATTACAGGGAGTTGAGGGGAAATCTCTGGTCAACAAGAATCAGCTTGAGGCAAGAGGTGAAGACCAGCTGTGTCCAGAGAACTGGGCATAGATGATAGAAATTTGTCGTTGAGAAAAATCACTTCTTTTCTGGTGGGCCTCAGTCTCTTCATCTGTAAAACATGAGCTTGGGGCAAGATGGTTCTCAAGAAGTCTCAAGAACTCCAACTGGAATTCTACAGGATCTTCTATCCCACAACCAGATAAGCCATGTAGCTAAACTCTGGCAGCTGATAGTGGCAACAGAGCAGGGCCCAGAACTAAGTGTTCTGTCCCTGTCTCTGTGCTCTTGCTACCACCTGCAGAGCATTATGATGATGGGTGAGTAGAGTGACCACTATCATTCTAGCATTTAATGTATGAAACATAGAATGTTAAAATGATCTAAAACATAAAACAAATAAGACATTTAACATCTTAGATACTGATGACCCTTCCACTGGAGAGGGCCACCTCTATAAAATGCTACCTGCCTCCGTTTTGTCTGTGTGGGCCTTGCTTGCCTGTCTGAAGGACTAGCACATATTCCTTCTCCAAAGGAAGGCTTTTCTCTCCACCCCTTGGCTCTGTAGTATAGTCTTAGCATTGAACTTTGTTTTATAATTAAACTTTGTTTTGTACTGTCAACTTTTCATGTTTCCTTACACCATCCCTTCTCCTGCCCCCTCACATGAACATATTATAAGGGTTCTGAATCTAAGGACTGCATTCTACTTCTCTTAATTCCATTTAGCTCCTGGCACAGTGCCCTAGATATCATACTCAAAAAAGAAGCTCATAACTGTGTTCTTCAACAGTTTTTCCCTCTGTTTAGTGCTTGTTTCTAAGATGGATATGAGATTTATAGGCTTATAGAATTTCAGAAGTGGGAAGGAAGTTAAAAACTGTCTGTCTAGTTGAGCCCACTCCTAGGGAAGAAATGACTTACATTACTTTACCTGCCCAGTTAGCGGCAGAGCTGAGGTGGGCACCCGCATCTGACCAAGCAGTAGAGGGATGTTTTGGCCCTGAGCTCCTGCCTACCACTCAGCAGACCTTGGTTGGGTTCCTCCCTCCTTTGAAGACCGTTAGGGATAAAGGTGGTACACTTGGTGCTGCTGGATGAAACAGATGGGAACAAGCAGACATTTATTGGGTATCTACTATGCGACAGGCCTGTGACAGGTGCTTTCCCATAGTTTAGCTTGGTCAATCGTCATAAGCTAGAAGTCCCACTCCTACACGTGGGAGACAGGTTGTAAATAAAACATTTAGCAAAAGACCCTTCCTTTAAGCTCTGAAGGGCTCACTGTAGTGGATAGGTGCTTACCTCCTAGAACATGAGCATAGGACTCTGCAGAGTGGCATGCGTGACTGTTCTAAGGGGAACGGATTGTGAAGACAAGTGAACGTAAGCAAGCTTGTGATCAAAATTGAAGTGGGAGGGCCTGTGTTCACCTGAGTATAGGATAGGACTCAGCTCTCCCACTCTTTCCTCCACACATACATCTCTGAGTCTTTGGAGAGCTGGGACTTGAGAGCTTCACACTTCAGTGTTTGTAGTATGGGCTTGTACTTGCTCTTATTACATCTTACTCCCTCCTCTCCCCTAGCATCCAATCCCACTGAGTATACTTTTCTCCCTCTTATTCATTTTTCTTCTCCCCGTCCCTCCTTCTCCTGAGTTAACCCTGGGTCGCCTAAGACCTACAGGCTCTCCAATGGCACAGCCCTCTGTACTGGATGGTGAAAATGCTGGCAGGGAAGACGATACACAAATCTGTTAAATACACAGTAAAAATAGCTTCTGATCTATGGGACTCAGTATTAAGCAAGCTGATATTAACGAGGTTTGAGTGCTGTTCTGAAATGTGGCAGCTGCACACGCACATTGGCTGTGTTTCCTCCCTACCTCTGGCAGCTTGCAAGCAGTGTTGCCATGACACTCCTTGGGCTCTGTTTAGATCGGCTATTTTCTGAAAGAGTCCCTGACCTTCCCCACAATAGAAACCGTTGATGTGGTCATGTCAGTGCCTCTTCAGGAGCTGTGTGACTGGTGAGCCCCCAGTCGTCACTTGCAAACTGTTGGGAACTGTAGGTTAGGACAGACATTGAGCGTTTAGGAGAAAGAAGGGCTTTTACGTATCCTCTGCTCTCGTTTGATGGTGAGGATTCTGAAGCCCTTTGAGTGGAAGTGACTTGCTCAAGGTCACAGAGTGAAGAGGGACAAGGCAGGGACAGGAATGCAGGTCTTCTGATTCCCGCCCTGTAATGTTCTAGCTGTGCCACACTTCTCCCTGCCTGAGGGCACTTTGCAGCCCAGAATGCTGTGGATGGAGATGAGTCAGGCCTGGGGACATCACTGTCCCTAGGAATGGGCAGAGGAGGTGAAGAGAAGGGAGGAGCTCAGTGCAGAGGCAGGAGTGAGGAAATGAGGGGGAGTAATGGATAGTGCGGGGGTGATAGATGCCCAGAGTAAATGCCCGAGGTGCCACTCAGTAACGCCCATCCTCAGAGGCTCTTTCCTATCCGATTCCACAGACTGGTTCGTTGAGGAGTAGATGCTTAAAGGGGCAGGGGAAAAATCATGTCATGTTCTCTATTGCTCTGAACCCTTTCCTGACCTCATGCAGGACCTCACAGAAAACTACCATAAGAGCCACTGTCAGCACCATCGTTTTGTTTTTTTATACTTTATTATATAATGTTGAGTATTCTTCAGATAGTTCATATGTGAAACACTGTCTCCTCCTCCACAAGATAACAGAGTTCTAGGGGACAGAAATCGTGACTTAAATGGACCTCCCCCTTCACTCGCCCACCCCCTAGCCTTTCAGTCATGGCACCTGGCATAGACCTAAATCATATGCGAATTTTTGTCAAGTTGAATTTAGTGGAATTCAGATGACCTCTCAAAATTTTTATTAATTGATAGTGAAAGTTGGCAAATTATTTCAGTCATGGCACCTGGCATAGACCTAAATCATATGCGAATTTTTGTCGAGTTGAATTTAGTGGAATTCAGATGACCTCTCAAAATTTTTATTAATTGATGGTGAAAGTTGGCAAATTATGATTTTGGGGAACAGCATTCTCACCAATTTGGATTCTGTAAGACTTCTTGTATGCTCTTAATTTTCATAAACCCTAGTATGCTGTCCAGTATTATCTTCATTTTACAATGAAGAAACAAAAGTCAAGCGACCTGCTCAAACTTGCTTCAAGTAATAAATGGTGGCGATTTGATTAGCATCTAGGTCTTAATACTGTAATGTGACTTCTGCTCTTCCCCAGTACTTTTGGAGGGGGTATGGTTCCATAGGCAGTGGTTCAGCTTATTATTGAGGAGTCTCCAACCTTTTTAGGTTGTAACCTAACACCTTAAGAGGTTGGGAAAATAGTTAGGAGGTCAGGTTCAACCAGTGGTTTATTATAATACCTTGGATAACACTTTAGCTGATTTTTTTTTCCTAGTAAGCCAAGGGAAAAATAGTGCATTTCTATATTTTTTAATTTGCTTAGTTTGCAATAAACCTGGAAATAGTGTATAAGACTCTTTTAACTTTTAATAAATTTGGATACATCCAGAATATGGGGAAAAAAGGCCTTCTGCCCTAAATGAATTGACTAATTTAGCTAAGAACAAAATTAGACCACTTTTTTTGGTTACAAAAGAAGGATGCAAGAATTTTTGAATGCTGCAGCTAAAGCCTAGATTTTGGCTGATGTTAATATTTTGTAGGTTTTTCTCAATATTTGCCATATTTGTTAGATGGTATCCATTATGCTTTTCTAACTATTGTAAGATTTGGATGAGTTTGATTGTTAATATCCTGTATTGTTTCTGAAAAAACATAAATGTGGAACAATCTTCTTTTTTTATGTATGTGCTTAGGAAGAACACCATTGCCTAATTTGAATTTCAGAACAGACGCAAAGCTGATTTGTAGTGAGTATAATATCTTGGTATATATAGATCTCATGTTTTCTTTTTGTATCTAACTTTCCAGGTGTTTAAGGAGGAGGATGAGTTGAATAATAATGGTATAATGTCCATAGAGAAAGTTGAATACATAAGACAAATATGCTTGTGGATCTGTTTTTGTATTTTGTGTGTGTGTGTGTGTGTGTGTGTGTGTGTGTATGATTAGCTTACGGTCTTTTTATGAAGTTTTCTGTACTTTGAAAGTACATAATAACTTTGTAATTACCAAAGAAAAAATTGAAATCGAACCATGGATGTTCAAGGGGATGAATATTTTATCTTTTGTTTTAGAGTTGCAGGTAAAGTGAAAAGTTAGAAAATTGTATTCTTTGGTGTTAGATGGAAATCAAACACTGTCTTTGTATTATCTTTGAGAAGAAAGTTTGCCTTGGGAATCTGAATGTTCTTGCAAGCTTTCTAAGTTTCTTCAGCCCCCATTGATGCCCATACTCTGTTTAATTCAATTGAATAAGTTTGCTCTGAACAATGGCTTAGGTACGATGTTATTTACTATGAACAGTGCACATATACACTAAATAAATAAAGACAAGGAAAGAAATAAAAAGAAAAAAGAAGCAGCACGTCGCACCTTTCTTGTATGTTTGAAGCAGTCTGCATTACTTGAGCATTGCATATGGATATGTCTGTTTCCCTAGAAAAGATTGTGGATTGGGAGCACTCTGAAGACCAGAGAGGTGTTTATATATGTTTATGACAATGATTTTGTGAACTCACGTGCAGTGAATTAAAACAACTTTTATAACATCCTTTGCTTGGAGTTGATGGGCTTATTCAGAATCTCTTTAGAAGTCATCCTGGCACTTTTGAAATCCCTCTGCTTCGTAGACTTTCTGTGGAATGAAGAAACGTTGTCCATCTGCCTACTTGCAAGCGAAATGGGTAGTTAAGGAGTGCAATAGTCTGTTTACACACTGGCCCAAACTGTCACTGTAAGAAAAGGTTTCGTATATTCTAAAATGTCACAGAGCTAGGAAAAATATACACATCTAATATATAGAATGCATATACATGTGCATATATATATATATGATCTGTTCCTTGTCACAATATTTAACCCAACGTGCTATTTACAGTAATGAATCAAAATGTCAGTTTTAAAAATATGAAGTGTCAAAGTGTTCCCACGTTGCGGGAAAGTTTGATGTGACAGTTTGTTAATCATATGACTATTATATCAAATGTGTCTCACAATGTGTTTTGCTCAGTGCTCTTTCTTGCAGGCTCCTCACACTTTTTCAGTGAATTCCTAGTTCAAGTTACTAACCCAGGGAGCACATGTAGGTTACGTGTCTCCGACACCTTGCACAAATGCTGCTATGTTTTTCTGTACTTAAAACTGAATGGATTTAACATCATTTTAGAGTGGTTTGATTTTGTGCCTGACATATTTATGTATAGTAGCTAAAAAAAAATTCTCCTACTATAATTTTTGTGTTTTCACTGCAGAACCATCACATGAAACTTTAACTTATAGAATGAATGTTTGGTGTTTCTCTAAGCTGGGTTTCCCAGGGTATAATTGAGATGTCCTTATTTGCTATAGCTCACTCTTTGATCTTGGGCACATTTTTGAATTTTCCTTTGCACATTGATTACACCAACTTCTTCATCTTACTAAAAGCACAGAATCATAGCACATAAATATTATATATTTGGGAAAAGGCACCATGGTTTCTTTCAGGAGAATTTATGGCTACGCTACTTCCTAGCTCTACACTTAATCCCCCGGCCTCAGTGTCCTCTGAAGAATTGTGAAGGTGGAAATTGGATTACATCAGTGAATTTTAAAAATTATGCTTTCAGGAGCCCCAGAGTTCTGGATGGATGTACAGCCTCAGATGATGAGGTGCGGGGTGAGCAGTGAGGACTCTGGGCCACTCTATCCAAGCAGCCCCATTCTTAAATTTGTTTCACTGTAGTTTTATATACTATTTTATTTAAATAAAAAGGTTCTACTGCTTAAATGACCAACTCGCCTACCTGGTGGCAACCATTCTATTAGATGATGTAGATTCAGTGTTCTCTGACTTGTGGTTCATTTCTTGAGAGTTTTCAGTGGGCAACCCTGCCAACAGATCTTGGCTAATGTGGCCTCAGAAGCTGCCTGTGCATCCATGAGGCCTCCATGAAAGTCATTTCAGTGGCAAAGGATTTTCCATGCTGAGATTTGAGGGAAGGGCCAGTAACTGAGGTCATATCTATGTCTGATTTTAATCCTTGCATATTTTTAGTCTTAATAAATTTGCTTTACAACTTAGCAGATTTTCAGGTCAGCAAAGATTGTTATTTAGAATAAGTACAGACAGAGGAAGGTATAGAAGCTTTGGCAGGTGTTTCATCTGCTTCTGGTCAAGGATGTGACTGTTACTCTTTAAGCTAGAAAGTTTAAGCCAGCCTAGGAAGGAGCCTGGGCACCCACAACTTGAAGTTTTGATTCATCTATCACTTTCTCCTTCCCTCTACTCCATACATATGCAACCACCACCACCTTGATCCACTGTGCAGGGCATATCCTTGTGTATATCCCCCAGAATGGTGGGCCAGGCAAAAATAAAAAGTTGTGAATTACAAATCAAGGCAGAGACTGTAAGAACAACAAGTGATCAACAGACATGAATTAGTAACACTATAGAAAAGCCTTTAAGTGTGAACATAATGAAATCAAATTGGAGAAAATAGTTCTCATAGATGAGAAATGTGTCCTAAAGATGGGAGAGAGAATGAATGTCTATTTTGCTAGATGCAGAAGCATCATTTTCAAAGTTCCTCAGGAATCAAATTATGGGATTAGTTTGATTTAACTCTTTTAATAGCTGAAGTCCTGAAGGGAGAGAATGGTCAAGTCTACAGTTTTGTACACGACACTTTCTTGTAGTGAAATGCCCCTCTGGTAACAAATCTCATAAAAACGGTGTGAGCCCAGAAGTAGCAGCTGAGTGCCAAGACAGAATGTTCTTTTATTGAGTCACATATTAGCCACTGGGGATGCACCTGGGTTTATAGAGGTGGGGGGCAGGGAGGGATGACCCAGAATACAGTATAGGGTAATTAGGAAAACCCAGGAGTGATCCCTTGCTCATTCCCTGAAGAAACTGGTGAGATGAGGAAAAACGTTGTAAACAAATGTTGAACTCTAGAAATACAGTTTTAAATCAAACAGGAAGCATTCTGTGTATAGATCAGTCAAAGTAGAATGGTATAACGGGTTGTTGGGATGGAGGGGATGACATGAGGATGAACCAAAACAAAAAGAATATTTGCTATCTTATTTGTTTAGTTCTTCTACTTTTGCATTGACTTTCTTCTGCCTCCTTCTCCTCCTTGCTAGGGTGTAAGTTTCTCGGTTGCCTAGAGTCTCACCTGGCTCATCAATGAGCTCAATAAATGTTTACTGAATGGATGAGTGGTACTGAAAGATAGACATGTTGAGGAAAGAAACATGACATAAATCTGGAAAATTCTGACCTGGCCACTTCTAAACTCCCTGGGACTTTTACTAAATGCTTCTTGAGTTAGGCATTATTCTGAGCTCTTTGCGTCATTAACTTACTTAATCCTCACAACCAATCTCTGAGGAAAGTACTGTTATTCTCACCATTTCACAGATGAAAAATTGAGAACCAGAGACATTACACAACTTGCCCGAGGTCGCATAGTTCATAAAAGGTAAAACCAGGACTTGAACTCAGGTGGCCTGGCTCCGCAGCTGCTCTCTTAACCACTAAGCTACAGTGTCTCCATACTATGAGTATAATTATACCTGCCTGTTCTGCCTCCCAGCATGTTGTGGGGCTGAGACAAGATGATAGGTATGAAAGTATTAGGGAAAGGGTGAACTAACTGGTGAGCGTGAGACAGCAAACAAATAAGTATAATTTAAAGTAGAAAGTTGAAACTTGCAGAGAAAGTTCTGAGAAGAGAAAAAAATAATCGCTTCTAACCCGGGTGGAGGGCGGGGAATCAAGGAAGTCTTCATGGGAGAAATGACACTGGGTTGGTCTTGAATGGATGGGATTTTTGTAAAGGGAAATGCTTTCTAAGCAAAGGGAATGAACGATGGAACAGAGGTGCCAGTATGCAGGGTGGTGGAAAAAAGGGTGTTAATTCATTGAATGCTGATTATTTTAGCAGATCCTTTCCAAAAGAGTGTGCATTGAGGAATGGGAAAGGGTTTGTGGAGGAAGAGGAGGAAACAGTCAGTAGGTCCTGAATGAGAAGATGAAAAAGCATAACAAAAAAACTTCACAATCTTTCTGCCGTAGGCTGTAGGCAAATAGATGATCCCCGCCTTACCTATATCATGCTTTAACTCATCATTTTCTCATGCATGGTCCATAAATACTAGTCCAAGGAGACACCACTCTAAAAAGAGTGGTCACGTAAGTCTGAAAAATGTTGCATACTCTGGCGCCCTCTTAGGTATTGACAATGTACATTAGCATGCTAAATCTTCTAGGAAGCCCTGTGGGACAACAATCAGCTTGCTTTCACTTGACTCAAACTTTGTTTTTTCCTTTGAGCGACACTAGTTAACATCCCCTAAACTACTCAGGAAACCTCCTCCAACCAGCCAGCCGTACTGATTTGTGTCCACCTTCCAAAAGATCATCGAAGAGTAGAAGTAGATCCATTCTCAGGGCAGCCAAAAGTCCCATTCTGAAAGAAGAAGTTAGAGCACTTTTGCCTGTAGAAATTATGTGTCATTTAGAAAGAAAGCTGTGCTCAAGATAAACTTGAGAACCTGCAGCCCCTCTGAAAAAGTAAGAGTGAGAAGCAGGAAGTGAAGGAGCCTCCGGTCTTGAAATGGAATGTGCCTGAGAACGAGTTACCAACCACAGGAACTCCCCTAGCAGGCAACCCTGTGAACATTTTATGAGAAAACATCCTTAAAGTCAGTAGCTTACCAGCTAGTCCCAGAGAAGGCTCAATGCCTATTTCTTTCTTTCACCCTGCATTGGCCTGAATGGGAAAGAAAGGCAGTAAATGTATTGAGTGTCTACTCCATGCTGGACTATGTTAGGAGCCGTCATGTAAAATTATCTTGCTTAATCCCCTCAACAGTCTGAGTATTAATCTCTTGTTTTGTAGAAGAGGATGCTGAACCCCAGGGTGCCCGCCTCATTGCTGCTGAACAGATCATGTTTTATATCTCAGACCTTTGCAACGTTCCTTTCCTTACTTGTCCACCTGGTGAACTCTTGTTCCTCTAGGTTGTAAAAGGGATTCTCCCTTGAAGAGCCTCATATGACCTCTAGTCCTGAATTGCATGATGATCTTGTTCCCTGTGTGACCTCTAGTCCTGGTCTTGTTCCTTATGTCTGCACCCTTTCTCCCCTTAAGATTCAAAACTTGGTCTGAGTGACTCTGGAGTCCATGTGCTTATGTGGCACTGCTCTGCCTGCGTTCAGCATTCTCTACAGTATAATTTCATTGGAGCTTTCTAAACCCACTCCTTCAGAGGACACCTCTTCTCCAGCCCATTGTTCTAGACCTTCTTTGTTGACATATTTTGAGTTCTCTGGATTCTGGGCCTCCTTATTTTTAATGTCATCCGTCTGCCCCCCGCCGAACACACCTGTTACCTTCTTGTTGTTTGCCCAGGTCCTACCTTAACTTCCAAGCAACACTTTTCAAACTTGGCATGCATTGAAATCAGCTGAGGAATCTCACCCTCCGAGATTATGGTCCGGTAGGTCTGAGAACATAGTGTGGGAGAATTTGTACTTCTGACAAGCTCCTAGATGATTCTGAAACTGTCAGTTTGTGGGCTTCCTTTGATTAGTATGCCTTTAAAGTACTGTTCAAGACCCCTGTTTTCTAGGAAATTTAACTATCTTAACCCAAATTGGTTTCTTCCTTTCTTCCTCACCCCCTCCCTCCCTTCCTCCCTACCGCCCCCTCTCTCTGCCTCTCTTCTTCCTTCCCTCCCTCCTTTCTTTCTTTCTTTCATATTCCCATGGAACCCATCTGATGCCCTATCTGAATTAGATAAGTTTTCATTCATATACATCTCAGGGGCTCCATTATCAACTTCTTGTGCCTGGTTAAACACTTTAGATAAGAGAGACAACTTTGTACAAACACACACAAGTCTGGATGGGAAATCTTGAATCTTGAATTCACATCTTGTCACAGCCTCTTACGAGCTGTGTATTTTGGGGCAATTCACATCTTGCAGAGTTGTTTCCTTATCTCTAAAATAATTATTCCGTTTCCTCATGCTGCAGAAGCTCATGGAAAAGATCAAATGAGATAGTGGATAAATATAAAGCTCTATACGAATGTAACGATGTTTACAGTAAATTATTTTTGGTGTTTTGTTTGTTTTGTGCAGTTGACTCATTCACTTTATCATTAATGATGAGGCATGAAGGAAATGTTATTGGTTTTCAATGAGATGTGGTGTGGAGGGTGGGGCTGAAGGGATGCTGAGATTTCAGGAAAGCTCTTTTAGGTTCCTGGAAATGATTTTCACACCAACAGTTGTGAGCCTGTGCTCAGGTCAGAAAAGCAATGTTACATTTATATTGTACTTTTTCTTCAGGTAGACCATGATTATGATTATGAAAATCCTGTTTATATTCTGAACTTATGTAAACTTGAGTAGAGCCATGAAATATTAATAGAGATTGTCATTTACAAGGGTTTGTAGGGTGTTTGCTAGTGGGTAAATTTATAAATTTTTAAAATTCTGTTTCCTATAACAAGAATACCCATAAAAGGAATTATCATCTTCTAGGTTTTCTTAAGAAAGCATTTCCATTCCTTAAGTGCCTACTATGCAAAGCCTAACTCTGGCATTAAAGAATAAAAATATGGTTAAATGTAATTTCTTCTTTCAGTCCAATGGGAGACACAGACATAAATAACTAGTCATTTTACAAAGCAAAACACTGTAGGTGACAAAGGAGAGGTACAGACAGTACTTGTGGGAATCTGGAGGAGAGTTTCAGTGGGTGTACGAGGAGGGGCGACTCCCTGCAGGACATGGTATTTGAACACACATTTAAGAACTGTGAAGGGATTTCAGCAAATGAACTTTAGAAAGGAACATGCCAGAGGAAGAGACAGTATGTTAGTATCCCAGGCATTTCCTATAGTGTTTTCCAGCCAATGTTATGGGGAAAGTATTGATACATAGAACTATGAGAATATCTCCTTTGAAGGTCCCCTGCCGATATGCTGGTCCATATGACTATGCTTATTTTATTTCCTTCAGAATATTTGCCCCCTCCTTTACAGGATATTATTTTTTGCCACTTCCCTTCTTGAGTTTTCTTTCCTGGTCATTAGCTTCTCTCTTCTGCAAAGTTGGCTAACCCTTGCAACTATACTCCCTTGGACCTCCTCTTTCTCTTGTTCCCAAATATTTTAAACCCCCCTCCCTCTGTTACTCCTCATTTTCATTTTGATTTGCAGCATTAACCATAGCCCTTTTTTTATTTCCCTGTGTTGATTAGATCAATGTGTTTGCGGTATGAAGACACCGATTTTGTCTTCTGCAGGCTCTGGATCATGAAGCTCATAATGCCAAGTCTAGTCGGTACTTATATGCGTACAGTGCGTGTTGTCGCCAAGAGGAGATAAGGTCATAGTGACAGGAAACAGGTTGTTAAAATCTGTTGGAATGAAACATCAGGTGTCAGGCTTGTCTGAGAATGCAGTGTAGACTTTACATTCTGTGGCCGGCGTGTCAGAAGCCTTTGATGTTCAGAGCCTTACATTTTGATACTTATAATAATGTAATATACGTTTACGTCAACTGAATCCAGGCCATTTCACCATCCACTACATTATTAATTCCAGATGGGAAAATTCATTAGGGCTCAAGTTTTGTTTGAGGCCCAACTGTTTCTTAAATTATTATTACAATTATTATCTATTTATTTTTTTACAACTGATGGGAAGGGAAATTTAACAGCTGTGTGATTAGCAGGGCATGAAATTAAAAATGTTTTGCACAGAGTCAAGAGGTTGTTTACTACAGAATTCCTCATCTGAGAATTAAGTATCATTAAGATTGGCCACAAGATTCTCTCACCGTTTAAGTTCAATTTTTCACATCTTGTTCTTTGCTAAAAGGCCTTTAACCTTTTCTGGAAGGAAAATGCTGGCCAAATCATCGCAAAGGATTTCTAATGTTAACAGTCAAGATAACCACGTTTCTATCACTCACGAAATAACAGGGCAACTGCACGTTCAGCCTCATGACTGTCGGCAAAGAGTAAGTTCCAGTTTGAGGACGCCAGATAAATTAGAAAAGGCTGCAGCCCGATTAGTGGCTTTAGTCATTCCTTCTCAAACTCCAAGAGTGTCACCTTTCCGAGAATGCAGGTGTAGACGTCTAGAATGTGATGTTTATCCTTGCCTTTTCCTTTACTTGTATGGTATCACTTCTTGGGCCGCTTTGCAAAAATCCCTCCTTTACTGGGTTTAGCAAGTGCCATATCCCTCTTCCTTCGTGCAGGGTGTTGAGTGTCTTCTGCAGAAGCAGTAGAGCACGGTGGTCAAGCACGTTAGCTGGAGTCTCTTTGCTGAAGTTTGAAGCCAGTTCTTCTTTTTGCTTGGGCAAGTGGCATGAGCTCTCTGCAGTTCATTTGCCTCATCCTTTTATTTCACGGAGGTAAAAACGGTACCTACCTGCAAGGTTACTTTGAGGATAATAAGAGTTAATATCTGGAAAATGTTTAAGGCTCTGCCTGACTCATAGTTTATGCTCAGTTAATGTTAGCTGCCTCCATTTTTTAAAGGCAATGTATTGTTCTGTATGTGAAGTCTTGTTACACATCTGACATGGACTTGCTTAACTTCCTTCATTTGTTCTTCTTGTCTTTAATAGAGTCTTTCCTGTATGATAATCATTTATATAGTTACCTTAATTCTTTCTTTAGATAGATTTTATCTTTGTATTCAATGAATTCAACCAGACCCAGTCTCTGCCTTTAAGGGATTTTTAGGGTGGGAGAGTGGGATTGGTGAAAGTTAGTGCAGATAACTCTTATTGGAGATAGCTCCATTAAGAGTTAAGATATTTAGATAGTATCTCTAAATACTCAGAGGTATAGTTAAGGGATTTGTGGTCATAAGAGGAGAGAGACATTAGTTTTGGTTGGGACTGGAGACAAATGTAGAGAAAATGAAGGAAGTCTTCCAGGAGGAGGAGGGATTTGATCTGGCACATGAAGGCTGGGTAGAATTTAATCTGGTAGAAAAGGGGAAAGGACTTCAGAGGCTAAGTGAAGGGTGTGAGCTGCACTTGATTTTTTCATGTTTCCCTCATCCTGCCCTCTGGCCACCATCCAGGCCCCTGGAGAGCTGTTATTGCAGGTGGGACCTCAAGTGGAAAGCCAGTGAGTGTGTGCGTGAGGCTTTCATAGTCTCCAGGTCCTGTATAAAAAAATGATGAAGAACCAGCCCCCTCTGTCCCTGGTGCATTCTAATCAATGTCTTTTAAAGGGCATTTGCTTGTCTGTGGGATGTGAGAGAGGAAGAGAAGGAGAGACAAAGGTGGGAAATGTTGGATGTTTGTAGAGGGATTATAATGAAGGCTATTAAGTGCTCTTTATCTTTCTCAGATCACTTTTAGGGGTGATATGAATACTTTGCTTTTTTTTTTTTAATATCAAAATGTCACTTTTTTCTCCTTATCTCTTCTTTTTCTTAGGAGCCATACTAAAATCACTCTTGTCTTCTGCCCTTAAAAATAAACCTGGGTGGGGTCAGGCAAGAGAGTATTTCCTGCAATACCTTATGTTCTGGGCAGTAGATCTGAGTGTTTAAATATCTTTCCTGTAGAACAAGGTCATTATAAGTCTGGATGCCACCAGCATCCCTGCGGTGGTTAGTGATTGTGTTTCAACACTGTGGCTACCCTGCCTCAGCTCTCTGCCATGTCAAGGTGGTTTTAAATTTACTGTCACTTTTAGCAAGTGACCTGATGAGGCACCGTGATGTGCATGTTGCTGGCCAAACGTTGCATGGCATGGTTGCAAAATACCGAGACTGAAGTTTTAGCCAACACCCTGGAACGTGTACTTGCAAGCCGTAGAGTTATTCAAGCAGCACCCTTTGTTGGGGTGCCATTCCGGCACAGGGAGCACTTATTCCTAAGTTGCTGCCATTGCTCAAAACATCCTTGGAATGACCTTCAGAGATAATGATGAGCCACCCCAAAAAGTCATAGAATGAGGTGTGAGACCGTGAAATCCATTTACCTCCTTCCGAATGTGAGAGAACTGAGGCCCCAGACAAATACTGATGTGTACAGCAGAGTCTTTTACTTAGATGGGGGAAAACCCAGCCCTCCTGGGGTGAGGCTCCTTCTATATTACAAGAAAGCCTCAAGAAATAGGAATCACTTTTACTGTCACAGGTTTTAGTTCATTTATTGTATCTATTATAAAATCTGCTGTAGATAAAGGCAGAGTTAAACATGCAAGTTCTTTTGTTTGTTTTTTTTTTTTTTTGGTGAAGAAGATTGGCCGTGAGCTAACACATGTAGCCAATCTTCCTTTTTTGCTGAGGAAGATTGGCACTGAGCTAACATCTGTTTATCGACGCTAATCTTCCTCTATTTTGTATGTGGGATGCTGCTGCAGCATGGTTGGATGAGTGGTGCATAAGACCGTGCCCGGGATCCAAACCTGCAAACCCCGGGCTACTGAAGCAGAGCGCGTGAACTTAAACCACTATGCCACTGGGCCAGCCCCAAAACATGCAAGTTCTTGATTGGATTGTAGGCCTTACCTTTCAGGAGTAGGGATGCTGTCAGGGATAAAGCCGTGTCCTTGTCATAATCTGTTGTCATTTTCATGGCAGCATTTCCTAAAATGTGCTCCATGGAGTCCTAGCTCCACAAATGGTCAAATCAGTTTGGGAATCAGTTGCTCTTAGAGCCACCCATTTTGGAGATTCTCCATGCATCTTTAGCAAGATTAACTCTCTGAGAAGTCCTATACGTAAAAACAATAACCACAACATTCCTTTCTGTTATGTTAAATTCAGGTTTTGTCAAATTTATTTTATAATGGAACCATTTTGTGGACGATTTCCCAGACTTGTGTTTTGCGGAACATTCTTTGGATAGCATGACTTTATTGTTGAAATTCTTAAGGTTCACATCTGTCATCTTGTAATAATCTTGTGTGAAATATAAAGTCATTTGGGCTAAACTATAGACGTCCATCTGCCCTCCCTTCTCCATAGGAGAAGTTACAGGTTTATTTCAGCATGAAACACTTTTCAAATGAAATGTTGTTAGGAGAAAACAAAACAAAACAAAACATTTTAGAGCCTAATAATTGCAGAAAGAAGACAGTGTTATACCAGCCAAACCCAATTTTGTGAATTAGGGCTTTAACTCAGAGAGTTGATCCTGAAAATAGCTTGTTTTTAAGCAAAACTTTGTTGGCTTTTGGTGGTAGACTTTTTCGCCATCAAAGGTATGAATATAAATGATTTTAAACTGTGACATGTTTCTTACGTTGGAAACCAGGGCTTGTGGAGGAAACAACACTTTCTTTAACTTTTCTGAAACAGTTGGCTTGACCATCATGACATTTTCTTCTGTTTATTAGGATACTGGCCTTTTTTGTTAAGCTGGAAGGATCCTTGTCGATCTTGTCCAAGCCCGTACTTGACAGATGAGGAAATAGAGGCCCAGAAGGCTTTAGAAACCTTTCCCAGTCTCTCTACTAGTTAATGACAAAACCAGAACTAAAATCAAGGTCTCTCACTTACTTGTTCAATACCTTTGTTTTTAATTGTATACTCTGTTAAAAAGAAAGGAGTTAGTTTCTTCTCTTGATTAGATAGAAGGTAGATAGATAGATACATCCATCCATCCACAGATACGCACATGCAGAGATAGATAAAAACCCATAATTAGAAACTCTCTTTTCTCCTCATGGTAAGAAGACCCTCCGTAGTCCTTGGCTGACTCCCTTTTAGAAGGACTTCACCTACCTCAGGCCAGTCCTTTGTTACTGCTCACTTCAAAAATTGATTCACTTTGACGGAAGAGATGTGTATGAAAGAGAGGGTCGTGCCCCACATTTGATCTCTGTCTTATTTCAGGCTGAGAGATTCACTACAGAAAGGCAGTGTTGAAAGTTTCCAACATAAGGAGAA
This sequence comes from Ceratotherium simum simum, assembly GCF_057802395.1. Lineage (NCBI taxonomy): Eukaryota > Metazoa > Chordata > Mammalia > Perissodactyla > Rhinocerotidae > Ceratotherium > Ceratotherium simum. The sequence goes on along the minus strand of NC_141914.1, from coordinate 35,118,591 downwards.
GAACTGGCTCATCACCAAGTGCTTGAGGGATATGGCTTAGTTATAAATCATCGTGTGGTTGTTTCTCTGCTCTTCCCCTCCCCCTTCTCCCAGTTCCAGCCTCTCTCCTCTTTCTCCATTGCCCATCTCTCCAACAGGAGGGCTATCGCGTCCATAGACAGGAAAGCAAGCTCGGATGCAAGAAAGATATTCCTGCTGCTAGATTTAGCCCAGCTGTAGCAAAAGCAGAATAAAATTCTCATGCCTTTGAATTTCTCCCTTTAGATAGAAGGATTGGATAGGTTAGAGATAATGGGAAATTCCCATTAAAAAATTACTACAAAATCTGTAGTCTGGTGCTAGCTGTACTTGTGCTGGAGGGAGTGCATTAAACTCAGTGATGGAAAATATGGGTTCTTAGCTTCACTTCTATGCCAACTAGCTATGGGATCCCGGGAAAACCAAGAAACCTCTCTGAGCCTCTTTTGACCACACCTGTTCACTGAGGCTTGGGGAGTTGTGATTCCTGGAGTTGTTGTGAGGATTAAATGAGATAATGGATATGAAAAGGCTTTGTAAACTACAAAGCAGCCTATAAATATGTGTAAGGCATTATTATTATCAATAATAAGAACAAACACATACACATCCTACCTTTGAGCCAGGTACCGTTTTTTTTTTTTTTTTTTTTGTGACGGGGATCAGCCCTGAGCTAACATCTATGCCAATCCTCCTTTTTGCTGAGGAAGACCGGCCCTGAGCTAACATCTATTGCCAATCCTCCTCCTTTTTTTTTCCCCAAAGCCCCAGTAGATAGTGGTATGTCATAGTTGCACATCCTTCTAGTTGCTGTATGTGGGATGCCGCCTCAGCATGGCCGGAGAAGCAGTGCATTGGTGTGCGCCCAGGATTCGAACCCGCAGCCACCAGTAGAGGAGTGCACGCACTTAACCGCTAAGCCATGGGGCCGGCCCGCCAGGTGCCGTTTTAAGCATTGTACACCTACTAGCTCACAGTTCTGATAGCAGCTCTGTGTGGTAGTGAACAGCACCAGAAGTAGTAAGTCACTAGGCCTGGCTGCTTACCTGGATCAGCCAGTGATTTACTCCTGGGTCGTGAGCACGTCCCTTCCCTTCCCCGGGCCTGAGTTTTACTCTGGGACTCTGGTTGAATGTAAGGGCCCTTCTGTTCTGGCATTTGTGATTCTGGTAGGCAGATTTTGGGCCTCGCAGACTCAGTCACCTATTATTAATCAGAGCTCACATTTAACTGAGGGCTATCATAACCTTCGTTTTGCAGGTGAGGACACACATAAGCTCAGAGAGCTCATGTAACTTTCCCAAGGCTGCACAGCCAGTGAGTGGTGGAGCTGGGATTCAGACCCTACAGTGGTAGCCTAGCATGATGACGTCTAGATAGATTTGCAGAACTCTCCAGAGATCCCAGGTGTGTCATGTTGTCAGACTCCATATCTAATCAGCCTCATGATTATCGTTTAGCTCTTTAGGGTTTTAGTTGCTGTTGTCATTTAACTCCACAATTAGGTTCCCAGCATCTTGTATGCAGGTTTTCAATACCGGAAGGAGTATTTCCGTGTCTGACGCAGGGTTTGGCACACGGTAGTGTCCCCCTGTATACGCACGGCTTGTTTTCTGCCCAACCTTGAGATTCTTTGAACCCCTCAGTGAGGCCTCCCACTGGCATCTACCAAAACTGTGTTGGGCAGAATGACCTTTTCACATCAAAAGCCACTTGAGGCTGCTGTGGTGTGACTCTGGACAAGTCTCCACAGGAGAGACATGTTTCAAGTTGTGGCCTGTTTGTTTTCTGCATGGCGTGGGCACTCTGACTTTCTCATGGCCGCTTAACTCTTCCAGAGTCTTCCGGCTGCTTCAGCTTAGTTTTTGCTTTGCTGTTATTTTATTTTTCTAAAGGCTTGTTCTTTTGAGGGAGGCTCTGCTTGGATACAACACAAGATTTGTAACGCAGTTGCATCTGGGAAAGTGTCACACCCATTGAAATCTGGAGAAAATTGACTCTTAGAGCCCAGGGAAATTGATATAAATCTTAGACCGCAGACATCTCCCATCTCTGACTCTGCCTTTCTTCTTTGTGTGGTGCTGTTCCAAGATCTCTTATTGGGACCAGCTTTCTTGGAGGGTTGCCTTGAACTCTAATCCACTTAGCATGCTTATTTTACTACTAACACACCATGAATAACCTCTCCAGTCCCCATAAGTGACCCACAATGGAGTTCATTTATTCATTCATCTACATATAAATTATATGATATTACCTACCTATTAGACACTGAAATAAGTACAATAGGTGATACCAAAATTAGTTAAACACAATCCGTGTTTTCAAGGACCTCATACTTTGAAGAGGAGAAGAGTCATTAATTCTATCAACAACTAGTTCTTGAGTGCCCACCCATGATCAAGTATTAGGCCCTTACCCAGAACTGTGGATACCAGGCAGATACCAGCCCTCTCCGCCCAGGGCTCGTGGTCCAGGAGCGGCAACCACCACATTCATAATTTCACAGATAATTATGTAATTATGGTTGCGATAGGTGCCACATAGGACAGGGACAGGGTGTTGTGGGAAATTTTTTTTTTTTCTGGCCTAGTTTGCAGGGGGAAGTATGTTTCCTGGAAGAAGTAGAGTTAGCCAGGTGAAGATGGGCACAGGAGAGCAGGCTTGAACACAGACACCTCTCGTATAAGATAGAAAATGGTCAGTGCTCAGCGCAAGTGTTGTGGAAGTTGAGAGGAGGAAGAACATTTTAAAAACTGGGGTTGATGATAAAACTCCTTTCAGTACATTTTCTTGCTGTCGCTGCTATAGACGGTGGGCTTTTGTAGTATCATGACCTGTTTTGGTAACTGTAAATTGACTTAAGGGAAAAAACTTCTCTGTTTTTCTTTACTACCTAAATGTGTTACAATAATTCACTATATTTCCTACGCACACCCAGAGTTCTTTAATCCAATTAGTAATAAAAACACTTTTCATGTCATTGTTAAGTAACACAAAAATAAACGACTGGTAATGAAAATCCCAAATACGACTGCCTTGAGCTTTCTGCTGGAATCGGGGAGTGTCTTGTTGTAAGAAATGGTTTCGACTCATCATTTTTGTTCCACATGTATTTATTTAGTTATTGAGAGTGCCTCCTGTGGGTTAAGTATTTTACTGGACTGTTGGAGGTGCAGAGGAGAGGGGTACAGGTAGAGCTGCTGTTCACTGCCCTTCAGATTACGTCCTGCTCCAGGACTGGAGAGCGAATGGGACTCAGATGCTGCCCTCCCTCTATTTGCCGAGCCAGGACCAGGTACGTTTGTCTAATGTGCACAAAAGAACCTAATGGTTAGCAGAGGCCTAGGTATGGAAGTGTCTGACACAGGTTTTTTTTCTCTGAAAGCATTCACAGTTTGTTGGGGGAGGCAGACAAGGGAATAACAAAACATAATTATATCGCCATCCAGAATGAAATATGTTAACCAGAGGTACAAATTACATTCTGAGGGGGCTCGATTGAAGGATTTTAACTTGGGCAGGATGGGGAGAGTGAATGTATACAGGATTTGAAGAGCCTAGTTGGATGAGAAGTTTTCTTTTTCTTGCTTTCTCTCTTCCCTCTCTCTCTTCTTGTCTCCTTTTCTTCTTCCCTATTCCTCTCTCCTCTCTCTCTTTTCTTCTTCTTTCTACAAGCATTATTGAGCACTTACCTCATTCAGAGCTAAGACAGAATTATTAGCAATTGAGTGTTTTAATGTTCCTAAAATTGTTTTAGGGTCAGGGGACCTGGGGAGTGTCCTACTCCTCTGAGGCCAACACCTCTTTATTCTAGAAGGTTCTCGATGGAGCTGTCACACTTGAAACAATGTTGAGGGAACGCGGAATACCTGAAGCAAATGCCTTACCCTGATACAGAGTAGGCTTCTGATTTCTGATTTTGGGGAATGGATGGTGCCATTCATTGACATAAGCAATACTGAAGGAAGCTCCACTTTTATGTGGGTATGGGGTAGAAGAGGAGTTCTCTTTAGCTTTTCAGATTTGAGAGTTTTGCAAATGAATTGCTGGATGTTCAAGGCTGGAGTTTAGGAGAAAGTTCAGGACTAGAGTTGAGAATTGTCAGGATCTGTTGAAAGCATAGCAGTAGAGGAGATGGCTCAGGGAACTTTTGAAGAGAGAGAAAAGCCCTTCCTTCAGAGAGTGGCACCTTAATCTTAAGTCCCATTTGCCCAGATAGCCATTCCTAATCGATCCTAACCTGGGCAATATCCACTAGTCTCTGAACTCCTGTAAATCTCCTTTTGTCATTTAATCATGTGTTCATTCAGGTCACTTGCGTATTTACTAAAGCTGGAAGGGAAGTGGCACTATACAGTGGAACTCATATTTATTTAGAAATCAGTAGACCTGTTCTTTGAGTCCAGGCTTTGTTATTCGCTACTTGTGTGATTGATTGATTGATTGATCGATTTTCTCTCAACATCAAATCCCAAGTCTATAAAATGAGGTTAACAATAATGTCTACCCTGCTGATTTCAGAATTGGTGTTCACTTTTTGACTATGATAATGGATATGAAAGCCCTTTAAAAGGAGTGTTTAAAGAAATCACCTTTTCCCACATTTACATGTAATAATAATGATGTTGGGGCCGGCCCGGTGGCGCAAGGGTTTAAGTGTGCGTGCTCCGCTGTGGCGGCCCAGGGTTCGCTGGTTCGGATCCCAGGCACGCACCGACGTACTGCTTGGCAAGCCACGCTGTGGCTGCGTCCCATATAAAGTAGAGGAAGATGGGCGTGGATGTTAGCCCAGGGCCAGTCTTCCTCAGCAAAAACAGAGGAGGATTGGCAGATGTTAGCTCAGGGCCAATCTCCTCACACACACACAAAAATAAATAATAATAATGATGTTGTTTGTTTTCACTCTCCCAGATAAACTCTAAGCTCCTTTGGATTTGTATACACTTTTTTTTTTTTTTAGCCTCCTCAGTACTTAAAACAATGCTTTGTATATTAGATGTTCGTATGCACAATTATAATTAAGGTCTTATTTCTTTTCTTTTGCTTTTTTTTTGGATTGTTGTTGTTACTGTTATAGCGTTTTTTGAAGCGTTTTTCCTGGAAATCAGTGGGATGTTAACTTCTCCTTGAAGAGCTTGTTCTTTGACCTTCCGGGCCCCTCTCTTGTGTCTTACCCTCTGCATGTATGCTGTCCTCCCACCATCTAAGGTGGGTGTGTCCTGATACTTTTACTCTGCCCCACCCACGATGCCGTTAATGTGTCTGCTGGCACTTAAAATCCTATAGGGACATAGGGTCCAACTGCCTCATAGGACACTAAGTCCCAGAGAGGGTTTCTCTGTGTTTGGTTCAAGTCAATAAGGGGGCTGGTTTATGAAGATGCCCATTCTGTGCTTTTCATTGAGGCTTACTAATGTTTAGCTTCTTGCTTTTCTTTCTTTTTTTTTTTTTTTTTGGTTTTCAGGGTGAAATTACTGACTTTAGTTACATATTAAAATTTTATGAGGATTCTATTTTTGAAGCCAATTTCATGCCATTCTATTCTAGCTCAAATTGCACTCTTTTTCACCCTGTTGTGGTACAGTTGTTCCTAGACATAATCGGGGATGACACCAGACACAGAAAATATTTTGCCATGTATTGGTGGAAAATTTAGTATGTTTGTGTTATCATGTTGAATGTGGACACCTATAATTCACACATATAGTTGATTTTTTTGGTAACTATCATTCTCAGTTTTCTCTACTTTCTCCTCCCCTCCTTAGCTTGGTTTGCCCCAAATAGATACACATTTTATTTAATAAAATGTATTTTCTTTACCAGGCACTGTGTAAGATGCTTTATCACTTGAAAAGATGATTAAGGTATAGTTCCTGCCCTCCGGGAGCTTTACATTTGGTGGAAGAGACAGACATTTTAACAGGAAGTTTCTAATACTAGCTAGGCTGGGACACTTCCAACATTAAAAGCACAAAAGTGTGTTAGGAGGATGTGAGAAGAAAAGATTACACTTGAGTGGGGACTCTCAGGAAGTTGCCAGTATACTCATCTTTCATTGTATATTTAACCCCAAAATTCAAAACACTTTCTCTCTGCTGAGATGATTCTTCTTTATATATAATGTAAAATTATATATATATATATATAAAAGATTTATTTATATAGTGTATAAAATTTTACCTGGCTTCTGCCTCACGCCAACTCCCAGTCCTCCAATTTTTATTTTATCATGATTTGAATAATATCAAAGTGGAATGAAAGATTTGTGCTTTTTTTCAGAAGGTGAACAAAAGAAAGGCAACAAAAGCAAAAGTAAACATGTGGGACTACATCAAACTAAAAAGCTTCTGCACAGCAAAGGAAACCATCAACAAAATGAAAAGGCAACCTACTGAATGGGAGAAAATATTTGCAAATTGTATACCTTATAAGGGGCTAATATCGCAAATATATAAAGAACTCATACAACTCAATAGCAAAAAAGAACGTGTACAACTCAATAGCAAAAAACTAAACAATCCTATTAAAAACTGGGCAGCTCTCTGGGCCAGCCTGGTGGTGTAGTGGTTAAGTTCACACGCTCCGCTTCGGCGACCCAAGGTTCCTGGGTTCGGATCCTGGGTGCATACCTACACGCTGCTCATCAAACCATGCTGTGGCGGATCCCACATACAAAAAATAGAGGAAGATTGGCACAGATGTTAGCTCAGGGCCAATCTTCCTCACCACAAAAAAAAAAAGGGGGGGGGCAGATCTGAATAGACAGTTTTCCAAAGAAGGCATACGGATGGCTAACAGGCACATGAAAAGATGCTCTACATCATTAATCATCAGGGAAATGTACATTAAAACCACAATGAGATATCACCTCACGCCTGTCAGAATGGCTGTTATCAAAAAGACTAGAAATAACAAGTGTTGGCAAGGACGTGGAGAAAAGGGAACCCTTGTTCACTGTTGGTGGGGATGTAAATTGGTGCAGACACTATGGAAAAGACTATGGAGATTCCTCAAAAAATTAAAATTAGAACTACCATATGATCCAGCAATCACACATCTGAGTATTTATCGGAACACTAACTCAAAAAGATATGCACCCCCATGTTCATTGCAGCATTATTTACAATAGCCGAGATATGGAAACAACCTAAGTGTCCATCGATGGATGAATCAGTAAAGAAATTGTAGACATATGTATATATATGTGTATATATATACACACACACAAAATTGAATATCATTAAGCCATAAAAAAGAATGAAATCTTGCCATTTGTGACAACATGGATGGACCTTGAGAGCATTATGCTAAGAGAGATAAGTCAGAGAAAGACAAATACTGTATGATCTCCCTTATATATGGAATCTATGAGCTATGAACAGGCTCCTACATACACAGAACAGATCGATGGTTGCCAGAGGCAGGGGGTGGGGGTGGGAGAAATGGGTGAACTGTTTTTGTTTGTCTTTTTTAGCTTAAATAAATTGAATAATAAAGAAAGAGCTATGAGAGATGATTGATGTGTATCTCAAGGTTTGGAAAACCAGAGGCATTAGGGAGAAAGATCTGTAGCATATCAAGAAATAGGAAACTATCCCACCACTTGCTGGAGGTGGTTGTTCAGACTCTTGAAAAGTATGCCTTCAATAGATAATGCTTAAATCATAGCATATACATACATACATACACAGTCTCTCTGCTTTATTAACTATTTATTCTTGACTGTCTTTTATTTGATGATTTCTTTTACCTTGTTCCTTTCTAAATATTACCTCCTCTAAGACCTAATTAGAACCCTTCAAAATTCACAGAACATTACTATACATGTGGGCTCCAAATGTTATCTTTAGGCATTAAAGAATACTAGAAACTAATTATGGTTATCCATTGTGTATACAGGTATATAAACATTTCTTCCGCCAACTTTGTTGTCAGGCTCTAATGAGAAAAGTCAAGGAAACAGTTCTCATTATCTTTTGAATTTGGAAGGAATTTTCTCCCCTAGAGTGATAATACTGCAGATTGAAACTTCTTAGGTTCTAAAGTAAATGTCCACAGCTGAAATTTACCTTAAGTTAATGCTTAATGTAGCACTGAAATTGCTTTATGACTTTATGAGACAAGGACTATTTCTACAAAAGCATGGAAAAGACACACTTTGATGTCCTCTACTCTGTTGAATAGCTGTATTTAGAAAAGAAGTTTAATTCAGACTCCAGCACATCAAAGCAGTTTGTAGGCTTTTTAAAGCTGTTGCTCTCTTAGAGAGGTAATTGAACATTGTTATTTTCATTTACTTATTCATGATATATAAAAATATTAAAATGACCCCAGAGTTGGTTTGCCCATAGAAAAATGACAGCACAAAATGCTGGGTTCTGGTCTCAGTTTCTACCTGTGACTTGATTTGTGGGCCTTAGAAAAGTCAGTTCACATGTCTGAACCTCACTTTTCCACCTTTAATAACAAAAGAATTGTGAAACTTAGATCTGGAAGGCACCTAAAAATTGGTCCCCTCTTTTTTATTATCTTATAAGTAACGGTGCAACATTGTATCAAGCTCAGAACATTTAGAAGAAAAAATGTCACGCATAATTTCACCACCTCAATACAGGTACAATCTAACATTTTTGTGCTTTCACTTCTAATCTTTAGCTAGTACCATAGATTACCCATAGTGCTATTTGTCACTTGGCATCATACATTAAGGGTTTTCTATATAGCTGCATACTCTTGAATAATTACAATTTTAATATCTCTGTAATATTTCACTGAGTGATTATATCATGTTAGTTAATTATTCCATTATTTTTGTATATTACTGTGATTAATATATTTATGCATAAATATAGCTTAGTCCCTCAAAAATCTTAAACATGATCTCAGAAGGTTGAAATATCAGAGTCAGAAGTTAACATTTTATGGTTGTTCAAATCCACTGATGACTTGTGTTCTAAAAGGGATGTTCTGTAACTGCAGCAGGAATGTGTGAGTGAGTCAGTATCTTCCTAATGGTGCCAGCATTAGATACATTGTTTTTTTGGTATTAGCATTTGTTTGGTTACTGTAAGGTTAAACATGTCTCCTCATGTCTCATTTCGTGTTATATTTTGTACATGTCATTTGTAAATGAATACTTTGTGAGATTTGAGAACCTATTCGCGGCAAAACAAAGAGTAAATATTTTAATGAGAAGTGTGCTTGGCTTGTATAGAGAGTCATATGGTGGACTCATTAAATAATTGAAAGCATATCTTATTCCTAAATGGAAATATAAAGATTGTTAGTAGTTATTTTCCCCTACATCTCATGTAATCTCGGCATAACTTTTAAGGTAATTGTTCTTGAATCTTAGCAAAAGAATTCTAAAATTGTCTTGATAATGAACAGGCAAAATAGCTAAGAGAAATTTGAAAAACAAGAGTAATCAGGAACAGGGACCAGTCTGGACAGATGCTAAAGCGCGTTATAAGGCAACCCTAATTGAAGTGGGGGAGTGTTGGTGCTGGACGGGATGGAAGAACATTACCGTAACGTAACCCACTCAGAAGCAGAGCAACTGCATGTGGCACTGAGCATGTAATAAAGGGAGCATCTCACAACGTTCTGAAAAGGAAGGATTATTCTAATAGCGTTGGGATAATTGGTAGGCATTAGTGAAAAACAGTTATACCATGAGCGTCTATCAAAATAGACCCTGATATGAAGTAAAGGTCATGTTAAAAAAAAAAAAAAAAAAAACACCGCAGGGGCTGGCCCGGTGGCATAGCGGTTAAATGCGAGCGCTCCGCTGCTGGCGGCCGGGTTCAGATCCCGGGCGCGCGCTGAGGCACCGCTTGTCAAGCCATGCTGTGGCGGCGTCCCATATAAAGTGGAGGAAGATGCAGCCTTCCTCGGCAAAAAGAGGAGGATTGGCATGGATGTTAGCTCAGGGCTGACCTTCCTCACACACACACACAGACACACACACACTGCAAAAGAGAAGAAAAAAGGAACAGATTTATTGTATTTGTAGTAATTGGAAACAAAAACTTTTTTAGTTTAGAACTGGAGTTTGCAAAATTTTTCAGTAAAGGGCCAGGCAGTAAATATTTTAGGCTTTGAAGGCCAGACAGTCTCTGTAACATCCACTCAATTCTGCCATTGTAGCACCAAAGCAGCCATAGACAAGTTATACATCTAGTAAATAAGTAGAGAATATGTCTGTTTATAAGAAGAAACATAAAATTGTGAGTGTCAGTTTCCCCACACATCCATTCCCAAAGCGAATTTTATGAAGCTTTTAACTTTTTGCCAAACTGTGTGAAAAGTAGTACCTCATTGCTGTTTTAATCTGCATGTCCCTGACTACTATTGAAGGTGTGTGTATTTTATTTTTGTTTATTCATTTATTTTTGCTATATATGTTTGCCAAAGAGGTCTATTCTCTGGTGAATTACAGGTAGGGTTAATTTATCTCGCTTATTTCATCTCCTTGTCGCCTGATGCCCTGGAGACCTCTGTGGTATCTCCAGCCCAATGCGGACCAACAAGGTACCATTTTGCTTCATGACTTATAACTCTTCTTGTGACTTTGTGCCCAAGGACCTGGGGCTTGATTTTCAGCTCAGATCTTACCTATGTCCTAGCCTGGCTGCTTGCCAGTAGACTGAGGCTGGAGGACCACTTTGCCTCTCTCAGTCCTGAGTGGTTTTGGCTGTGGTGACCTACTGCTCAGGCTGCCTCCGGCCCCTTTAGAGTTAACTGTCGCCTGAATATTACCTTAGGCTGCTTTACCCTTTGGGTCCTGAAATCCAGATATGGGCACCATCTGCCTTTGCATTTCCATCCATCCAGGTGAGCAGACCTAGAGCTTGGGCCTCCCTCCCTACAATCACACTACTTCAAAGAACTCTCGGTATTATGTCTCACTCCTGAGTGATGGTAATTCTATTTTCCAACAGATATGACTGAGAAAGTGGTGAAGTCCCTTGCACAGAGCCACACAAAAATTCTTCGAGGGCACACACTATGAGATTATTATAAACGCTGAGGTGGAAATGTCATTTTCTTGGCCCAGTGTCTCCATGATCTTGGTGTGCAGCAATCAGGAAGGCTGCTCCTGCCCCTCCCTGCGATCTTTCCATTGTTGTGTGTGCTACAGGAACTGAGACAATTATGACAGAGCCGAGCTGGTTTCTCTTCTCTTTTGGACATCATTGTTTTTCACAATTCTGATCACCCTTTCTTCCCCTAGAATATAAAATTGTAAAATCATTGCTATATTTATATTTCCTTTTGCTGCCTGGGCTTGAGAAGTACCATTCATAGTTTTCCTTAGAAATTCTTTTATTAATAATCTTTCTTTAAATATATATCATCTGCTGTTTATGAAATGCTTTTGTGTCCAGTATTTCACTTGATCCTCATAAGCAAAGCTCACTTACCTCTGAAGTAAGCAAGGAGAGATTGTTGGCTCCATTTTATAGATGAGGAAATTAAGGCCCAGCAATGTCTGGAAGGCCCTGACCTGAGGCCACCATTGGAGGTGGTATCAGAACTGCCATTAGATGTATGACCTTGTCTCTCCTGACATTTTTCTTCCTGTCCACGAAACTGCTTCTCTTTTATGAGTTTCAGGGATTTTCTTGTCTGAGATATGAAGAAATTAGTGACTTTTCTTGAGAGATCTAAGCATTACTGCATTTGCCTATATTTCTTTCACTCTGTTATTGGTCTGAGTACTTTAGAAGAAGACAGGACATATAAATATTCCCCTTTTCTTCAGACAGTGAGGCAGACATTTTCGAAGAAGACAGACACCCTGAAGAAACTGTGTTTGTTCCTGGGTATTCTTAATAACCACTGCAACCACGATTTTCGACTTTTCTCCCTGAGGCTTTCCAGCTGTAGGCTGCCACAGCACATAACATTTGGGGGTCACTGATTCCTGTTCTTATTTTAACTATATGAGGTTTGTGTGTTATATGACCTTTGAGTTCTGACCTTCAGATTTAGGGAAGTGGAAATTTAGGAAGTTTTGTTAGGACTTGAATCCAAGTAAATTCCCTCATGAGTACAAAGACTCATAGAGTTGTGGAATGTTAGAGTTTAAAGGGACTTTCATCCATCTTAGCCCCCTTGATTAGAAAACATGGCCAGTTAGTGATAGAGCTGAGGCTAGAATGCTGAGATTAGATTAGGTTTCCTGTTGGCTTGCTCCGTATCACTAAGTACTTCCCGTGTCGTAGCATGCCTCTCCCTATCAGATGGTGGCTCTGAGAGGGCAGTCGCTGTCTGCTTTGTGCATGGCTCTGCTGCCTACAGATGATGAGAGCACTTAGCATAGACACTCAGGATTTGTTTGCACAATGAATGATCTCAACATGTCTCTTGCTGATAGTAGGTCATTATTGTTATTGGCAAACTAACATTTTAAGGATATTGAGGGGGATTTAGTCAGGGTTTACTATGGGAAAGAAACCACTCCAGATATTTTAAGCAGAAAAGATTTAACACAGGGTCTTAAGTGCTTTGAAATAATTGGAAGGATTGTACAGAGCAGACTCAAGGCTGAGCTTCCAGTAAGGAATTCTGGAACCACACAAAGTTAGTATGTTTTCCACCATCAGGACAGCAGACTCATGAGGCTATCACAGAACTGTTGAGTTCAAGAGTACAGCACTGTACTTGTGAACCAGAGATTAAGAAGCTGTGATAGGGAAGGTGGTAACTGGACCCTCAGATGTGGAGTCCAGCTACCCCCTCTGCCACAGCTGCTTCTTGACAAGCACAAGACTCAAGACTGAAGATGGGAATGTGGATGCAGAAAAATGCCTGTCTCTGTGACCGTGCTTCCAGCAGAAAACAAGTGGAAGCAGCGGGAAATGGCCTCTATCTTACTTTTGTCTTCCAAATCTCAAACCAGTACGTACATTTCAGCAGACTCTCTTTTGCAATCAAACCCTACCTGTAAGGCAGCCTCTGCAATGTGGTAAGTTTGAGTGCCAACCCATCATATCCAGCACAGTTAAGGGTTATTATGATTTTCCCATTTTGGGCATGTCTTCCATAACGCACTGTGTGTAGTAGATACTAAATTGAGGATAGGTTAATGATTATGTTGTATTATATCTATTTGTCAGTGTAATGACTTATATAACAGAAGGGAATAGGACAGTTTTACTTTAGGGAATCCCTAAGGGGAATTCCTGTTTATCAGAAAAAATGCTGTAAGGAGGGAAGATCCTGAGCTGGGAGAGTATTCTAAACTGTTTTGGTTTCAAACATCTTGGAAAGTACTACAAGGAGACATACAGTATTATGATATAACAGTGCTTACCATGTCTGGGGGGAGTTCCATCTTTGGCAGAGGTTGTCAACTTTCCATCTTGTAGGCTTCCCTGTCCCACAACCCCCTTGTGAAATATACATTTAGAATCTGCAGTAGAAATCAATATAAAATGGTTTATTTAAAATAAATTAAGTAGACATATAGCCTATGGGCCTGCATTGAATTCTTTTGACTTCCTCTCCCTTAACTTTCATGTAACTCCTATTTAGAAATGTACAATTATAAGTAATGCCCTCCATCTTTACTCTTTGTACCCTAGTACATAAATTTGGACACATTTTATTTCTGTTGTTTGTTCACCCTCTTATTTTTCTTGTTCTAAGTTAAGAATCAGGCAAACCTGTTGTCCTATTTGAACCCAAGCAGACATGATAAAATCACTGGTATTATTGATGGGTGTAGGGCACAGGAATGGGCAGGTGGTAAAGATATAACTGAATTAAATAATTTGATCTTCTTAGAAAAGGTGATATTCTTTGCTTCAGGAAAAAGAGGCTGAGCTACTATCAACTACTAGCTTCTGATAGATTTCTGCCGTATGTTGCATTCTTCTACTTCAGCAGAATCATTCAGGTGCATTCTTGCCTTCTTTACTGAGAAGCACGTGCTTCTGGAGCAGGGAAGCCCCCAAAGCTTCCTCTACTTCCCACTGCTAATCGCTCTGCCCTCTTAGCAACTGCAGTAATAAACTCAAAGAATGGGAGGTCTTTGGCTGTATGGAGCCTTTTGGAGAAGACCCAATCGTATTCAGAATTTTCTTGGACTCTGACTAGAACCCTGTTATCACAGTGTTATAAGTAAAGTGACTGTATATAAGTTATCATCGTAAGTGGGACACTTTTGAGAGTGAAAAGGGGCACTGTTAATAATTACACCGAAACAGCAGGCATAAATTGAATGTATGGTCACCTTAATTACAAGGAACTGTGGAGAACAGTGTTTGAAATGTGAACTGACATGATTCAAAAGCAGAGCTTAACTCTTTATATTCCCAAATATTTAAGTTTACCTTCTCTTTTATACGACAATCACTTGCTGAGCACTGATGATGGGACAGGCTCTGTATTAGGCATCAGGAGAATAAAGGAAGGCACCATCTTTATTCTTTATTTACTCACAATCACTGTTGTAATATTTAGAGCAGTGGATTTTCAACCTGACTCATAGCATAGCCCTCATAGGAGGGCCCAAGGATGAAGATTTAAATAAAATCCAAGAAATTCTTTCATCAATTCGTCTATTTTATTCTTGGGAAATTTCTTAAAGATTTGGCATGAAGAAACAATTTTTTGCCAAAGAAAAGTTTGAAAACTACTAGTTTGAGATTTTAAATATTATGTTATTGTTCTAAAGCCGTAAAGCCAATTGGAAAAGGAGGAATTAGACTTTTAAAACTTGGAACACAGGAAAAATAAACTGATTAGGAAACTAAAAAATTATTTTCAATATCTGGAGGGCTGCTGTGTGTAAGAGGGCTTGTGATTCCAGAGGGCAAAGGTCAGTTCTTTGGGAATACAGGTTTCAGCCACATGTAACTTTCTAGCAGCTGTAACTTTTCTGCTATGGAAGAGGCTGCCTTGTGAGGTAATGAGTTCCTGGTCACTGGATATGTACAAGCAAACTCACAGATGGTGGTTAAGTTTCAACTTCAGCTCCATGTTAGAAGAAATAATCTTCATTAACAATTTCATACTTCTTGGATATTAAACTTCTGTGTTGGTGAATGTTATGTCGCTAGCTATTACCTTACAAATATCTAAATTGTTTGTGTTTGTTTCATTTCTCCAGAGTATTAGCCAATTTAGTACATTCTTCATGCATTATGTTGGCTTTTTTGCGTGGTAGTCAATAATTAATAAAAATGCAGAAGGCACAACACCAATACTCTCATCGAGAGAAATTTCAAAGGGAATAACATCCCCCCATGTCGTTCTGAAACTGATCCGAAACAGCCTGGCTCATTTTTACTCAGCTGCTATTGGTCAATGCTTCTACAGATTTTGTCTCTGTTTCAAAATTTTGAAATAAAAGTGGAACAACTTCCAACATGACTTAAGAAAAAGGTCACCAGTTGAAAATAGTTTCAATTGTTTTGGTATTAAATGTAAATTGCAAAACTAGTCTCTCTTATGTAATTTGAATTTATAACACATTCTAATGAGAAGCCTGTCTCTTTTTCATACCATTTCAAATGCTGAGAAATTTCTCCAGGCTCTTGGATTGGTGTTAAACAAAAATTATTATTTCAGAGCATATAATGTATGAAGTGGAATCTCTCAGTTTTCTAAAACTGTGTCTCATGGTCCTTGAAGTTTGACAATTGTATCTCTCTTCCCTCTCCCTTTATTTTTCCAATGTCTAGGCATTTTTATTTAACTTCACAATCTCCTTACATTTTAACTGTAGAATGAAATAGATTTTGGGCTTAACAGAAATTTAAGATGAAAATTAAGTACTAGGGAAACAAGGATTAAGTTGGAAACTTTAATTTATGATAATAATAGTATCTAAATTCAATACCATTAATTCAAATTATAGTGTCCAACCTCTATGCAAAAGCTCTAAGCTAATTTACAACCAGTGGGTGTGACAATATACAAACAGCACAGTTGACAGATGACAGTTTTGTGAGCAATAGAATGTTCAGAAGGCTGAAGTGTAACAGTTAACTGTATATCTTGTTGCTGTGATTACTTTTAGCAGGTTACGTAGCCTGAATAAACATTAGTTCACAGAGTCACATCTAGTATTGTCAGATGTAAATATGGCCTGAAATTTGTCAATAGTGGACTCGTATTCATTGAAGACAAAATTAAATATTTCTACTTTTTCAAGTTATATCTAAAATAGAATTTTTTTCCTATTATTCTATTTACTTTTATTGGGATATCAAAGTTAATTTGCAATAAAGGAAAATACAAAGAAAATTATTAAAAAAAATTAAAATCAATTAAAACATCTGTCAAACGCTATTAAAATTCTATGGCCTGTCTAATAGGCAGAGCAGACTTGTAAACAGATAACTATAACATGGTGTTTGTGTGTTTGAATACAAGTTTGAACAAGCTGTCAGAGGAATGCAGACAAGTGAGCAGCAATTAACTTGTGGACCTACCCACTTAGTGGTGGGTTTGGAATGGTGAGATTCCAGATACCACCAGAGAGATTGCTAAGCGTCATTAGAGATTACTTTGGTGATTTTTCCCATCGTCACTTTTTCATCCTAGTGGAGGGGCAAGATATAAACCAGGATTTTTAAAACTCTTATGAATCAGGCACTCAGAATCTGTCTTTATAAATCCAGATTTTCACTTTTAGAAGTAGATTTATTGAGTTCAAATGGCTCAAGGTATTGTTTTCCCATTTCTCTCAGCCTTGTACAGAAAAAGTCTGTTGTTAGAATCAGAGACTTAGAAGAAACCTCCTTCAGAGCACATTTTTTGCAAGCACAGCACACTCCACAGACTAGCCATACCATTACAGAACATAAAATGTTGTTGTAAGAGGGGATTTTGGAGATCATCTTCTTAATGCTTATTATTTTAGAGCTGGAGAAATTGAGGTCCAGAGAGGGTAAATATTTTCTTGGTCACTTAGCCAAGTAGAACCATTGCTATTAGATGTGACCTAGAGTGCAAGTTTGGGGTCACATGACTTCTGTGCTCATTTCCAATGGCATGGGTGCTGACTCTTTGGGGAGAGAAATTCTTTATCCCTGTGTCCATGTCAATGCCTTTTACCCACTCTTTCTAGTTATCATCGAACAGTCAATAGCGTTACTAGCTTGCTTAGTGAAACTTTTCCACTACAAACACTTTGTGGAAGCAGAACGATTGGGTTTTAATCTAGCCTCTGATGTGTACTAGCTACTGTGTTACCTTGGATAAGCCACTTCAGTTTCTCTAAATCTTGGTTTTTGAATATTCAAATTAGAAGGAACAGATTAGTCCCTAAGATTTCTTCCAGCTGGGACACTCTATGACCTCTTGGCCATTGAATAGCTTGTCCTGGCTATTGTCACTCATGGCTGTTTTTCCCATTACTGATGGGAGTTGTGGCAAATAAAGACCAGTTAGCTAGTAATTGATTTGGTTCCATTCTCTCTTTAACCTTCTCCTGAGAGTCCTGGGGTACCAGTGCTATTGTTTCCGTGTGACGGTGGATTGTTCCCTTTTCGTGTGACATTCTGAATCTGAAATGAAAGTGCCGTGTGGCGATAGGTCTCTATTCTTCCTCCCTTCTTTATCAGAGACAAAAGTTCACTTGTCTGGACTGATACTTTTCTCCTGTGCTGCTGCTTAGTTTACCTGGGATCTGCAAAGGCGTTTGGGTTTTTCTTGCCACCGACAGTGTTGCCAGTAATAAGGATTGCTCCTTTACCATTGATTTGTATTCATACTAACTCTGTGCAAGGCAGGTTGGCGTGTAATGTATTGGTTCCTATCCTACCTCCCTTCACTCTACACTCCCTGGTCAGTGGGACTCATAGGAGTTAAGAGAGTTTTGTAAGAAACCTCAGTTCACTCAATTTGCAGACTTATAGGAGGAATCATGGAGCATGAGAGTTGGAAGCAATGGTAGCAGGCATCTAATCTTTGGTTTACAGATGAGAGAGACACTGAAGTTCAAGGAGGTCAAGGGACGAAAGTCATAGAGCCAATTAGTGGCTGAGCCAGAAATTACACCCAAGTCCTCTACATCTAAGTCCAGTGCTTTTTCCAGTATTTCCAACTGCCTCTCAGATAGTCTATATAAAGGTTTGGCATTTCTGTAGAGTTGTTCTTGTCACCCCTTCCGAGTAATGCCAGCTGTCCATGCAGAGAGTAGGGCACTTAGCCAGCGCTGGGCCAAAGCTGTCTGTAAAGAGAAGTTGAGTGAATACATTGACATTTTCAGCCCATGGCAGATCCTGCTCTGCCCTTCCAGCTTTCATCTGACCTGATGCTTCAGAGGAAGAGTGATTACATTTGCTGTTCAGCTAACAATTGTGTGTAATTTTCAGCCTGCCTTATTCTTTAACGTTGTCTTCCCACGCTTCCATCACATGCCACAGCATATCTGCTTCGTAATTACACTGGTAGGGACTTACCTACCTCGTTTGGAAAAGGTTTGCCTAAAGTGCTTATTTACTTGTGCATAATAAATCTTGATTGATACCTTGGTAATCTCTAAGATCAATCTAAGATTCCCTCCCACAATGGGAAAGATTGAAGAGTCAGGGAAATAGTGACAAGAAAAAAAAAAAAAAACAAAAAACAGAGAGCTGTGTGTCCTCACTGATGAGCTAAGAGGAGAATTATAGATGATTTGGAATCTCCATGGCTGACATTGGCTTGCTTTGGTTAGTTCTAGAGTCAGGATCTTCCATAGAATAATAAGTTTGTGAGTAGAGTTGTCATTAGCACTCATCTAATCCAATCACCTTATTTTCAGAGGAGGACACTGTGGTCCCAGAGAGAACAATGGTTGCACTGTGAGCTCATGGCCTAGCTAAGACTGGAAGCTTGGTCTGAATGCAGAAGACAAGTATCCTCCAGCTGAATACTGAAATGTAGAAAAGGATGATTAGCTGTAGCCTGGAGGGGGAAACACATTGTACCATTTTAATAGATCATTAAGAAAGCAGTTTTCAAATTCTAGGAAGGTACTGACTTACATCAAGAGGAAAGATAGTGAAAACCCTCCAAAGTTAAAGAAAAGTGTTATTTAAATCTTAATTGCTTGTTTAAATGAAGAAAATGTGGCTAAGGGATGTAAATCCTTAACTTTAGTCTGCCATCAACTATTTCTGATATTTAAGTCACGTAGAATCTTAGTCTCTCAATTTTTCTCCCACTAAAATAGTGTTGTTAATACCTGCCTCTTTCCTCAATATCATTCATTTATTCAGCAAACATTGACCAAGAGCCAGGCCTTTGGTTAATTGCCAAGGGAGATTTAGGGACTAATGCAACATGATTTAAAGATTACTATAAATGCTCTAAGTCAATTATTCTCAACCCTTGTATCAGAATATATACGTAAAGAGTCCCAGATGAGTCTAGTGTGCAGACAGTTTTGAAAACCACTTCTGTACGCTTTCAGCACTTGGTGTTAGATAATACCATGCAAAGCTTGGTTGGTTGTTTTTAAATTTTGGCGATCTGTGTACATGTTTAAGGAAGAGTACAATATTGATTTTACAAAAGAAAAGAAACTTGAGCAAACACTAGTTAGTTCTATTTTTATGGACGACGCGACTTGTCATTCACATAGTATCCTTAGAGAGGCTTAGTAGCTTTTAGTATTAAATGTCACTTGACCTATAGCTCTGTATTCCCACCTATAGAGGAAGGGTCTTAATCGTCATATGGCCTTTGTAGTTGCTTGCATTCTGTTGTACCCTGATTAGTTTGGTCAGACTATTGACTTCATCAGTTTGTGATCCTGTGGCTCATGATGGTTAGGTTTGATGGAACAAAATAGAGAAGACATTATGGCAAGAAGGATCCAGGAGCCATGAATGGAGATAAGAGGGAAACGTACTGTTTTGAAGTGATGATTTCCTTTGGGTTGTAGTGTTTTCCTTTTGCCGTCATACAGAGAGGTGGTACCATGGTGAAGACCATGGATTTGAGGCTGAAGATCTGTGTCTAAGCTTCAGCTTTACTATTTGTTAACTGTGTATCCTTGAGCAAGTATTTTAACTCTTACAGCCTTACCATCTTGATCTGCTAAATGTGGAGAATGATAATCCTACCTCATATAATAGTCAGGATGATGATGTGGCCGTTAGAAAATTGCTTGGCGTATGGTAAGTCCTCAGTAAACACTTGCTATTTATTGTCAGTTTGTGGCTTTCTTGTACCCACTTAACAGCTAGGAGAAGAAGACAGAAAAGCAAGAGAGAGGGTATAAGTGAAACCTCTTAGATTCTTAATTGCTTTGCATTTGATGACAGTTCCTGAAAGACCAGTGCCTAGGGAGCCTCAGCTCTCTAATTCCCTTTAGTGGTAGGCATCTTGCTTAGACAAGGGCCATTTCTCTTGTTTTCCTCTCTTCTCATGGTGTTTGTGTGTTTTCAGAGCCCCTGTGGAGATCAGCCCTTTCACTTCTTGCTTTCGTGATGATTGTAAGCTTAGAGTGAAACTGATCTAGAACCAGAGGAAGTAAGAGCAGGGTAAGTTTTGGTCCAGCAAAACCAGCTCTCTTCGCTGATTATCTTTGTGTTTACATTGGTCTCTCTCGGAGAAATTGAGAAACCCAAGCTGGCTTGTTCTAGTTCATCTGTTCACTAAACTTGTGAGGTTTCCTCAAACCCATTTATCAAAATGAAGGGCTGTAATTAAGATTTCAGAGAAAGAAAGCACTATAGAATATTAGAGCTGATTGGGACTTTACAGACATTCCTTCTGCAAATGAGTCTTCTCTCTTGTTAAAGGTCACGCTGGCAAAGCTGAGACTAGAACTTGGGCCATCGGGACTCTGTGTCTATGCTGTTGTATTTATTGCCATCCTTGGATCTTTCCTGCGTGGATTAATTTTTCTTACATAGAGTTTTCACTCATGAAATTCCTGTTCAAAGATAAAAGTTCTAGTCTTATTTCTCTATATAAAGTCTTTAAAAAGCAAAGCTTATTTTATCTTCAAAACCTTTTCCCTAAGTATTCTTCCTGAGTCCTTCATTGCAATACAACTGGTCTGCTCCTTGTCCCACAGAAGTGCCTTGCTTCTTCCTTGAGCTCACAGTATTTCCAGGCATCCTCCTTACTGCTCCATGTATTCTTCAGAGCCACCCAGCTTTCAAAGTCCTTGTTAAGGGCTACCCCTGCCAAGCCTGTGGTAGCTCCTGTGATGTACTCCAGTTTTTTTGTATGCTTTGTGTTTCTCTCTTTGTCTTTTCACATATGTGGATATATCTTCCTCAGGTAGGCTTTAAGCTCCTTGAGTACAAGAGGGGAATCTGATTCATCTGGAGCTCCTGTGCTAGGCAAATAAATTTATTCATTCATTAAATTAACAGGCATTGTTATTGAGTGCCTATCATGTATTAGGCCCTGGGATTAGAGAATGATAATCACTTCTGCTCTCAGGGCTCCAAGAGTTTAGTTTGAGATACAGGCAAGCAGAGAGGCAGAGTGACATGTGAAAAGTGTGCTGATGGCAATGTTCCAGGTGCTGTGGAAGTGTAGTAAAAAGGTATGTAACTTGACCTGGAGGATACAGAATATGAATTATGCCTTTAAGGACTAGTAGGAAGTGATGCTCAGGATCTAAATGATGCATGGTATATGAGACATCATTTTTAATTGAGAGGTAGCATGATTGAAAGGAAGCAGAGATAAAACCTAGAGGAAATGGATGAATTTTCAGCAGAATATAAATACTGAAAACTAACCTCAAAAGAAGCATAAAACTTCCAATTATCATAGAAGTTATTGGAAATATGATTAAGATCTATTATTAAAGAAAGTATCATATCTAGATGACTTTACACTGAATTCTGATAAACCTTTAAAGATCAGATAATTCTAATCTCATCATTAAACTAATCCAAATAGTAGAAAAAGATACAGAACACTCATATCAAAACCTAACAGTGATAAGTAAAACAAGTAGAGAAAGCACACTACAGAATGATCTTACTTATGATTATAGGTACAAAAATTCTATATAAAGTAGCATATTTAATTCATCAGTATAGAAAAACACTACAACTGTGAATGAGTAGGATTTTTTCTCTAGGAATGCAAAGATGGTTCAATATTTGGAAATCTATCAACATGATTCATTACATTGCTAAATTAAGGGAGTGAAAGACAGATGATTGTATCAGTGGATGCTAAGGAGGGAGATATAGAGATTCTAGAAAGGGATGAATAACCAAGGAGATCAGCATTCATTCATTCACTCCTTCATGCATAACATTTTTCTCAGGGCTTCCTAGCCAAGCTTTTTGCTGGCATATTGAGACCACTCAGGAGCTTCCATCTTTTGGGGGAGATATGCAGATGAATAAATAGCTTCCATTTGGACTGTTATAAGTATGAAACAAGTACTAGAAGAACCTAGAATTAAGCTACTCTTTTTAGGGGGGAGTTATGGAAATGTTCATAACATCAGAGACATTTGAGCTGGGTTAAGATTGAAAAAAAAACAAACAGGGCTTGGTAGAAAGTGAAGGGAGGGAAATGGTATTGTAGATGGTGGACACAGCATGAGCAAGGGTTTGAGGTCATGAGAGTTCATTACAAATCCTGGGAATGGTGTCACTGGGCCACTGTTGACATACAGAAGAATGGTACGAGAAGATACTGTTAAGGTCATCTGTAAACAGATACTTGGCCAGACCTTGAATCTCTCAGAAGGTAGAGCTAGAGGTGTCTCCATGGGGAAGGCAGTGTCAGGGTAATAGATGGTGCTGAAGATAACTGAAAAGCTGATGGAGTCAATCATTTGCATACTGGTGCTTAAGTTTTCATTTTTTATACTCTTCCAGAAGTTGCCTGTTCCTTTATACCTATGGCGTATCTGAAAATGCCAGGATTCCACAGTCAATTGGCAATCTGGGATTGCTCTGGAAATGTGCCTCTTTGCTTTAGAAATCAGTGCATCCTATATTAACTCATTTTTTAAAGTTTCTATTTTGGAATAAATTTAGATTTACAGAAAAGTTGCAAGGATAATATTAACCCACTTTTAAAAATTTACAAATAAAATTTATACTACAAATGTTCATGACACATTTAAATCTTTAAACTTTTATTTTATCCTACTTGTTCCCCACTTATGCTCACTTTGGTCATGTTGAAAGCAGAATCGTCCCTTTTATCACCTTTTAGTAGAAGACCGAGACTCAGTTGAAAAAAAATACAAAACCAAAATTAGCGTTTCTCAACCCTGAGAGATGGGCTTGGTTTTGGTATCTAAAAAAAAAAGAATCTTCTCAAACGATTCTAATGTGCTGCTAGGTTTAAGAACCATGAGTAAACCAGACATTTTGGTTGTTTTACTATATTGGTTTTGTTCTGGGCCTTATCTTGGTGGTTTAGGGATATGTAAAATATCTCTTTGCCCTTTCAAGGAAATCACAGTTTAGCAAGTGTGTATGTACATAGCACGTGCACACGGTGCAGCAGAGGAAGAGGAAGAGAAGGGCCCTGCAGCCAGAGTGAAAAGCCAATGTCACCACTGGCTTCAGCAACAGAAGCCTCCTGGTTCCCAATTTAGAGTCCTCATTATTGATTCCTGTCATCCTCTCTTATTGAGAAAACTATGCCTCCAACACTTTTCTTTCCCTCACTTTGCATGGCACTTTACAGTATATAAAACACTCTAATGTCGTTATTTCATTGGTTGTCATAAAAACTCTGTGAGTTAAGGAGGACAGGGCTTTGATCTTATTTTTGAGGGAGTGAAGGTACCTGAGGCACCCGATGGGGGTTAGGGGCTGCTCAAGGTCGTGTCACTCGTCCTGGTGTGGCCCGATGCTAATACTCAGGCAACACTGTGCCCTAGCTCTCTCCCTCTCCTCCATCTCTCCATTGTCATGGCACGTGCTGACGTTTTTATTTTTTCCTGCATTTCCAGTGTTCTTTGTCTCTAAAGACATCTGGAGGTAATCATGTAGCCCTCTCAATTAATTCAGTTCAATTAATAAATTACTGGGTGGATTTGGGGCTGGGGGTGGGTGCAGGGTGCCTTCCGGGCCTCCCTGTGCTGGAGAGTTCTTGCAATCAGCCTTGGAGAGCCCTCCTCAGCAGCAGTCTGGGAGGCTCAGCCCCAGCCCGCAGGCTGCCTGGAGTGGTGATTGGCTTACCGTGACATGCACAGCAGACATCATGTTGCTTTCTTTATCGTAATCTGATCAGAACAGCGCCTGGGCTGGGCTGGTTTGTTCCCCTCCTAGTTAAGTTTTTCGTGAAGGTCCAATATGCTATCAGCTCAGCATAGCTCCTAATGTGGCATTTCTTTGACATGCGGGGCTGACCTGTGCATTACAGGTGTTGAACATTCTAGTCCCTGGCTACTAAGTGCCAGTAATTGTCTCACATTGTGCAAACAATGTCCCCCTACCCCAAATTTTCAAGTACCCCTTGGTTGGGGGGCATAACTGCTCCTGCCAGAGGGATCATTTAAAAGTGTCCTGACATACACTTGTGATGTCTTGGTTTCAAGAATAAACTTTTGGTAGTTCATTAATGCTTACCGAATAAGTTCCAACTCCTCAAGCTTGCATGCAAAGCTGTCTGTGCTTTGGTTCTATCCCACATTTTAGTTCCTTGCTAGCTACTTTTCCTTGTTCTCTCTCCAGCCATGCTAAACGTAAGTGCTGTGTACTTTTCTGCCTATGCAGTTTTATTAACACTGTTAAGGCCTGACCTCCACTCAGCACTCCAGGCCCAGTCCGAAGGTCATCTCATTAACGAGGTCTTCGTTCTGCTCCCAGCAAGAAGTGAACTTATCTTTTTCTGCATTCCAGCAACACTTTTTTTTTTTTTAGCTCGATTAGGTAATATCACCTCATTTAGGTGACTTATCACCATTTAATTGGTGTGGTAATCATTTTAATAGATTATTGATAAAATTGAAGCTTTTTTCCAACCTTGCTGGTATAAGATTCTCCTACCACAGAAACTTCTTCAGGTTAGAAATCATTTCTTATTTAGCACCTGAATGGTGCTAGGCCCTAAAAGAGGTAACTGTCGGAAGAGAGGTCTTCAAGATTGGTTAAAGGGAGTGTTTAATTTTTCTCCTCCTCCACTTAAGGTAAGTTTTCATCACTGTCCTCCTCCTTGTTCTTTCTTCCTTCTTCCATCTTTTATCTTTCTTCTTCCTTCTTTTCAGGCAGCTTCATCAGGATTTTGTTAAGTAAGGGTTAAGATGAAATAATAATGAAGTGAGATATGTTGCCTCCAACATATTCATGCTTCTGTGAAAACAACTGTGTGAATTTCTTTTTAATTCCAGATTCCAACCATGTCTCACCCATCGTGGCTGCCACCCAAAAGCACTGGCGAGCCCTTTGGCCATGTGCCTGCGCGGATGGAGACCACCCATTCCTTTGGGACTCCCAGCATTTCAGTGTCCACGCAACAGCCGCCCAAGAAGTTTGCACCAGTGGTTGCTCCAAAGCCCAAGTACAACCCCTACAAGCAATCTGGAGGTGAAGGTCAGTGTGGGGACATGAGAGTTGGGTGCCCAAAGTGGGAGAGTTCAATATAATGGGTGGCTTACAGCACAATGTTGTGTCAGAAGAAGGTAGCTCAAGAACGCGTAATGTGGTTATCATAGTTTATAGACTATCAAAGGTTAAAGAACACGTAGAAACCATCTAGGCCACCCCTTCTCTTAGGGATAAAGAGATTGAGACCTTTTAGGGGTTATATGGCTATGGGTATACTATGAGTTAGAGCTAGAGCCAAAACTAGAACCCTGGTCCCTTCATTCATAGCTCAGTGCCCTTCTACAGCGTTATCCTCCACCTCCTCCCATTGTCTTATAAAGATGTGTCTACCACCCATTGTCCCTCCCTCTTGCTGTTGGACAACTGTCCCAAAATGCTGCCAAGCAGTGGTCTGATGGGAAACCCATACAAAGTGAACCTAATAAGGCACCTGAAATTGTTTTGCCTTCTCGGGCTATTTTTCCTCCCCTAGTCGGTTGTAGGATAAAGTTTTCTGGAGAGCTCTGTGAGGTCTGCATTTGTAGAAGCTCACAGACAAATTTGAGTGAAGCCTAGTTTTAGGGATTTTAATAGCAGTCCATTCAGTTTCCATCAAGTGGAGTTTGATGATCTACATGAGCTCAGCATCACAGGTGTGTATGCATGTGCCCACTCACACACTAAACCCCCAGGCAAAGTGAAGAGTGCCATGCTCTTTGGTTGAAGAGGTTTCATATTTTTACCAGTCAATGTCAGCAGCTCATCCAAATCCATGAAACACTAACTTTTGACAAATAGAAGAATGTTAGACTTCTGGGAGCTGAGAGAAAAGAGACAGTGAAAGGAGATTTAGCACCCCTTTCTCTATTTTCTTCCTTATCTCCCCTGCCATCTTACTTTTAAAAAAAGTTACCTTACCCTCTCCATGATTTTTCTTATTGCTCCTTGGATGACATTAGTGTGTTTGTTTAGGCACTTTTGCGTGAGACTCTTTCACACTCTGTGACATAGTTCAGTCTTTCT